>NW_018229238.1:46217-94698 GCF_001263595.1 Phalaenopsis equestris
GCATTTGGTTGCTTATGTGGAGGGCAGAGAAGCTCCAATGAGCAACTAAGCTGATTTGGCCTTTGGGTTTGAATTGGGTGAAAATCCCTTGTCTTGGCCATTTTTTTGGCCATTTCCCAGCCACCAAGGTGGCTGGCCGGCCAGGCATTCGTCACCTCTTGGCTCAGGGAAGTCAGGGGTTGCTAATGATGATTATCTCCAAAGGGTAAGTGGTGATGTTGGAGATATTTCAAGTTAGGTCCAAAAATGGGTAAAATCCCTTAATTTGGGGTTCCATTGGTCCATAGCTTATCATGGCTCTTTTAGGAGGGTTTAGCCTAGACTTTAGGAAGGTTTTGGTGGCTGTGAAATCATCACTTTGGTGGCTTAGACATGGTTAAGTCAATTTTTGGTGAAAGGGTTCAAGTGAGTGCAAATGACCAAAACTTGGGTTTGGGCTAAATTAGCCATGTCCATTGACCCAATTGATTGATCAAAACTATGTAGATGATTGTTATTAAGATTTTTGGTAAAGGGTTGAAGTGATTTTGAGTTCAGTTTGTAGGTCAATTTGAAGGATTTTTGAAATTTGGTCAATTTGGGCATGTTGGGTTAGACATGGGTCTAGGTTGGGTAATCCTTGGGATAAGTCCAAATTGATTGTTGAAAAAGGCAATAGGTACCTCATGAAGAGTTTCCAACATAAATTGGGTGCCAATTTTGGGACTTAGCCAATTTGGGGCTAAATTTGGGGCTTTTGGACTTAGGTTGAAATCAAATGAAATTGAGGTCTCACCAAGGCCAATTAAAGGTCAATTTTGATGTATGGGGATGTTATGAAGATTTTTGAACACAAATTGTGGCCAATTGAGTGAGCTGTGGGTTTAATTTGGTGAGATTAGGTCATATGGTCAAAATTTGGGTTTTGACCTAAATCAAAATTGGGTTCAAATCATAGACCAATTAAGCTTGTATTTCATTTATTTTGGCCATATCAACAATTAATTTGAGTTTATGATTGGAATTAAGGTCAATTGAGATCAAATTGATGAACATTTATGTTGAATTTGGGGAAATTTGGGCTCTTAAAGGCAAATTTTGGGGTTTTGGTTAAAGATGGTCAAATTGACAAAATTGGGTCATGTGGTAGTTGAAAAAAATGAAATTGGAAATGTTTAGAATTTATTGGGATTTTTTGAAATTTATTAAGAATTTCTAGAATTTTTGGAATTTTGGGCTATAGAGGGTATTTTGGTAATTTGGCCAATTTGGGGATTTAGGGTAGTTTGGGTGTTTTCAAGGTGTTTGAAATGATTTTTGAATCAAGTTAGGTATTTTCGCTAGATTTGGAGATTTTGGCCAAATTTGGGGTCCCAAGGGTATCTAGGTAATTTGGGGGGAATTTAGGGGCAAAACGGTAGCTTGGATATCTTGGTAGAGTTGGAGTGCCAACCACCATCAATAAGCCATGGACTAATGGAAAACCCATTTTGGGTCCTCTATGTAGTGGTCTGAGATAAACCCTAGCCCAGGGCTAATGGGTTTAGGGAACCACCTACAGGAATCTCCCAAAAGTATCAAGGGACCAAAGCCTAAAAGTTCTAGGTTTAGGGTAATGAGTGATTATGAGTGCAAGTGATTGCAGGTGAGTGCCTTATCCCTAGACCAACACCCAGGGTAAACCTTAAGGTCCAACAGTCCTAAGGGTGTCTCATCTTGAGTTTTCCCTATAGTGACCCCACCTATTAAGTGCTAGACGTTAGGACCAATATGTGGAACTTCAAGTTGAGTAGAGAAGAGTTTGAAATTTCTAATGGTGAGGGTTCCGTGTCTAATTTTCTATGAATATTCAATAGGAAAGTCCTATGGCTAGACCTTAGGCTACTAAAGAGGAAAAACTAAACCTCAACCAAAAGTGAGGTCAACCATGATCTTAAACTTATCTCGAAATATATTGAGAATAGGATGCCTTACTACATTTTAGGTGGTCTAAAACCTATCTCGAAAGATATTGAGATCAGAATGTCTTAATCCATTTAAGGCAGTCTTAAAGCTATCTCAAAGATATTTAGAATAGGATTCATTACTCCATTTAAGGTGGTCTTAAACCTATCTCGAAAGAAGGGATAAGAATTTAGGTACTAACAACAAGATGGGAATTGGAATTTAGGTATCAACCTCAGAAAGAGAATCAGATGCCTTACACCATTTTAGGTGGTCATAAACCAATCTCAGAGATATTGAGAATAGATGTCTTACTCTATTTAAGGTGGTCTTAAAACTATCTCAAAAGAAGGGATCACAATTTAGGTACTGACCCTGAGATGGGAATCGAAATTTAGGGATCAACCCCAGAAAGAGAGTTGGATGCTTTACAGTATTTAAGATGGTCTTAAACGGATCTCAAATATATTGAGAATAGGATGTCTTAATCCACTTAAGGTGGTCTTAAAACTATCTCAAAGATATTGAGAATGGGATGTCTTTCTCTATTTAAGGTGGCTATAAACCTATCTCGAAAGAAGGGATCAAAATTTTAGGTATTGACCCTAAGATGGGACTTGAAATTTAGGTATCAACCTAAGAAAGAGAATCAGATGACTTACTCCATTTAAGGTGGTCTTAAACATATCTCAAAAGAAGGGATTAGAATTTTGGTACTGACTCCGAGATGAGAATTGGAATTTAGGTATCAATCCTAGAAAGAGAATCAGATGTCGTTCTCCATTTAAGGTGCTCTTAAACCGATATTGAAGATATTGAGTATAGGATGCCTTACCCATTGAAGGTGGTCTTAAACATATCTCAAAAGAAAGGATCCAAACTTAGGTACTAACCCCAAGATGATAATTGAAATTTAGGTATCAACCCAAGAAAGAAAATCAGGTGCCTTACTCAATTTAAGGTGGTATTAAACCGATCTCAAAGATATTGAGAATAGGATGCCTTACTCCGTTTATGTTGGTATTAAACGTATCTCAGAAGAAAGAATCAGAATTTAGGTACTGAAACATAGAACAACATGAAAATAGTGTAGATAATTTGTGGTGTTAAGTTTATAGATATGTGACATGTGAAAATTGACATTGGTGCAGATAGATTGCAGATATTTGTGAGGAGCGAAAGACTCCGTGGGAATGTGGAGGAGTTGGTGGAGATGAGGATAGCCATGTTATGCAAGCCAAGAGTAAGAAACCTCAAATCGAGAGAAACAAACTGAACAAATCTATTTTCCTTTCTAGTTGTCTTTATCACATTTAATTATCAAAATATATTTTCAAACTTAATTTTCATTGGTTGATTTTTCAAAAGGATATTTTATTTAAATTTTTTTATAAAAAATTATTGTTTTGTTCTTTGTTCATTATAATTCAACACCAATGTATGGTTATGCGGCTTTTTATCCGTTGCACAAAAAAGCAAATTGACAAATATGTTGAAATCTGATACAAATTTCATTAATTTGCTTCAAACAGGCATTACAGACTGCATACATGCTGAAAGCATCAAAAGAGACAATCATGCTGAATACATCTAAAACATCATATGTTGAATACATATCATATATGCTGCTCTGGTGCAACACAAAAGATGACAAAAAACTGTCTGTCTGTTTTCTAGAGAACGAGCTCCTGATCAAGCTGACCAACTAAGCTACACTCAAGGAAATGACTTTCTCTTTGAGTGTACTTAGAGGTAAAACCATCTCTAAGCTCGTATGGTTGTGGCTCCTCCAATTCCAGATCTGATTGGAATCTATATGGCATCTTGTTGTCAAACTTCCTTCTAATGTAATGGAAACTCTGCTTTGTGGAACTTCAGGGATGCAATACTTGGCAAGTTCTTCTCCATTTGCTTTCAAAACTAGTACCAAACCAACCGACAACGGAATTGCATCTGATTCTCTGAACTCACCAGTCCAACAATGATGATTTCCTTCCTGAAAAAAATGTCACTTTTACTTATGAACGAGACCGTGCAAAAAGGTCTGACAAAATCAAGGTGATCTATATGTGTGGGATTACAATCTCCCTCTTCATAAATGTTTCTGATACAATGGTTTAGAATGCAGTCCACTTGCAGCACGCTTTATCTGACCATCCTTTTTATCATCCACTTTATTGTGCGAGCCCATAGATTCACCTCGTCGTGTCTTAAGATACCCGTAGGGTTCCCTTGCCTATCCTTGGTGAAATTGTAGCAACAACCACATTGGATGGTTATCCTGCCTTTTTCACGCATCCACTTTCATAGTTATGAATAAGTTCTTTCCTTTAGAAGTTCAGCTCAACCTCTATCTCTCAAGTCGAATATGCAGTCAAGAACACTTTTTTCTTCACTTTCAGAAAATACTCTGGTGTACAGTTCTAGACCTTCCAGTATATTGACAAATTTTCCTTATATTTCCTTGTAGAATTCAATTCTCATCTTTTAACTTAGTTCATCTTTCCAGTTCTACTATGCTAACATTCTGTGACTGTCGGGGCCACTCCCTCATTTCAATATATGCAGGAGTACATGTCTGCACTATTTCTGTATCCAATGGGTTGTATGATTCTCCAACTGAGTGGTCTGTAGTCTGAAATCCACTGTTGGTAGATATGTACTCTTCCATAGTGTTGTAACGCTCTAAGTGGAGGCATTACATTATAGGCATTCCACAAATGCTTCTGTGTTTGGTATATGTATGGGATCTCGGCGTTCCACGTGAGGCAACTTGCACAAAGTTCATCTGAAATTTTTAGTAACTTCGGCTCTGTAGTAAACTCGGACTCATCCTCTATGACAGGCAAGCTGAAGGAAGTCTCTCTCAAGAATTGTGGTAAGTAAGTTTTCTGCCTCTTTCAGACGTCTTTCTCTTCATATAGGAAAGCTATGTGTTTTCGGCGGTTGAAATTTCTAATTTAAGTTCTTCTTAACGGTGCATCTGGCAGTCTCTCATCATCAGCACTGACTAGATGTCCTGTTGGCGAAGTTATCTTGGATGACAGGCAACTAGTCCCTTCCATAAAATTTTGTCGCGCTATCCCTTTCGTTCTCTTTAGTGAGGAATCTTCTTTAGTGTTGATCTTCAATAGCGACGATAGTCCTTATTTTTCTTATCGACTGACCACATCCATCTAGGTACCCTCATAGTCCATGTCGACCTGATCAAAGTCCATGTCGAAGTCTATGATGCCACTATGAGATGCCCTTTCCTCGTTAAGTGCAAGATTCTAACCATCCTTGAAAGCAAAAATCAGCTTGTGCCCTGACATTTCTTTCTGTAGAGGGCAGAAAAAACATCAGTGCGCTGAATTTTAGCATGAACAAAAAAAAAAAAAACATTTATTAGACATAAGTTTTCTTTATAGGGGTGCGAAGATTATATATATATATATAGTAGAATATCAAACTTAAAAGTAGAATGGAGAACATCGAAGTATGCAATTTCAAAAGTTTTTATTTTATTGAGGTTAAATTATTACAGAATTTTGGACCCAGTCACAGAAGCCTGGCCAAACAAGTAACCACACAACAATCGATATCTCAAAATCTTATTTTGAGCGATGTCAAGCTATATAATATGTCTTTAAATATCATCCATTGATCAACAACATAGGTCTTTTGCCTCGGAAATCCACCCGCTGGTAGGCTCCTCATGAATATACCTTTTGTATAACAAATGGTCCCTCCCAAGTTGGATCAAATTTTCCACCAATCTTGCGATGTGCAAGAATAGGTCTTTTAAGAAAAAGAACAAGGTAACCCACTTTGAACATCCTTGGGCAAACCAATTTGTCATGAGCTTGTACCATCCTTGCTTGGTAAAGTTCCAAATATTTTTGTGCTTCTAGTTGTTTTCCTTCGAGACTTTCTAATTCTATAAGTCTAAGATTTTAACTTTCTTCAGTTGTAATTTGGTTGGCGACAATGACTCTGAGACACAGTGTATGAACTTCCAGCAACAGTACGGTCTCAGACCCATATAAAAGTGTGTAGCGTGTACATTGAGTGGGAGTTTTGAACGTCATCCGGTAAGCCCACAAAGCTTATAATAGTTTCAAATGCCAATATTTTTTGTTTTCATCTAGTACCTTTTTTAAGATTTGCACGAGCGTCTTGTTGAAGTCCTCAAGCAATCTGTTTGCCCTGGGATAATAGATCGTAGAGTACCTCCAGCTATCCCATGTATTTTAACAAAGTTGTTGATTTTAGTGCTCTTGAAAGCTGTCCCATTGTCAGAAATTACTCTTCGTGGTACTCTAAAATGATAGACGATTTGACTTTTGAAAAATTGAAAGACGTGCTTTGTTGTAACCTCACGTAACAGTACTGCCTCTGCCCACTTGAAGAGGTAATCTATAGTAGCAAGAATGAATCTGTGTCCCTTAAAGGATGGAGGATCTATCAGAACTTTTAGGTTTGTGCCCCAACACTTAAATGGCCATAAGGCAAAGGATGGGTGTAGCACATTTGGATGTTGGTGTAAGACCACCCCATGCACTTGGCAAACGTGACACCTTCTAGCTATATCTATGCAATCAAGCATCATTGTTAGCCAATAATATCTGAGTCTCTTGATCTTCATTTTCTTCTTTGGCCCCAAGTTTTGAGCTTCACACAATCCAGCATGTACTTCTTTGAGAATATTATTTTCTTCAACTCTGCTTAGGCATCGCAACCACAACTGATCGAACAATCTTTTGTAGAGGACATCACATGATATAGCACATGACATAGCACTTATTATGATATGGTATGCCTAAGACTTGTCTTCTAGTAGCTTTCCAGTTTTGCAAATATTCTATCAATGCTTTACGCCAGTCTTCGTTAATGTCAGAAACTGCAATCATCGTTCCTTCCTCTTTTCAAGTTTATGCAAATTGTCAAGGTTGATCCGAGATAAAACTCATCTTCCTTGTACTGTAATGTCAATGGAACTCTTCGAGGGACACGCCAAGTCTTTTGCAAGTTTTGCTAAAGCATCGTCATGTGCATTATTTCCTTGAGGAATCTGGTGGAGAGTCACATTATGGATCTGTTGAAGCAGCTTCATTGTGTACAGGTGGTATTCTGCTAATTTTGGTTTTAAAATCTTATACTGTCCGATGCGCTGTTGAATGATTTGTTGTGAGTCACCATAGATGACAATATCTTTTATATATATATTGGGATTGCCAACTCCAACCCAATGATCAATGCTTCATATTATACTTCACTGTTTGTACATGGCTCTATAGGGTCGTAGGAGAATCTCAAAATGCCCTTATCTGGCGTGATGAAAATCAGACCAATTCTTGCTTTGCTCGGCATAACTGTTCCTGATCCTTTGTCTTTTCTGACTGATGAAGTTCCATCAAAGTACATTTCCCAACATCTGCCATTGGATGGTTCTACTTGCAGTATCCATTCATCTGGCAATTCATCATTTAGTGGGGACCCAGTTGCAACTCGGTGCTGATACACCTAAAATATATAGTATTTTTAGATGTATTTTATGCCTATTTTTGAGATATTGCAGTTTAATGGAAGGTATTTGTGTTTTTTCCTTCAAGTACAAGTAAAAACTTGAAAAATGCTCAAAGCAGTGAAAAATGATCAAATTTGGAGCAAAAATGTAAAATTTGTGCAAAAGTGTTTTGACGCCTAAGCGCTAGATCTGGTGCTTAAGATCCAGAGGCCCCGCGCTTAAGCACCATAGGCAATTATTTGGCAGTTTTCTTCATTTGGCCAAATCTTGAAGAGACATTTGAGGCACCTATTGGCTAAAGAGGGTGATTATGACCACTAGGAACAAAAACATTATTAAAAGACTTGTGAAAAGAGGCATCCTTTGGAGAATATATCTAATTTGGACACATTTTGAAAAATTTCCAAGGCACCTTTTGGAGATTTATAAAAGAAGGAAGTTGAGGAATTTGAGATGGATGCTTGAAGAAGGAGAGAATGTTAAATCTTTAGAAGATCGTGGAGAATCTTGTGGAGAGATTCAGGCACCAAACAAAATTTACTTTTATCTTTTTTGTATTTAGTTTTATTTTGAGATTTAGAGTGTTGTAAAAGATAAGAGATTAAAACAAAACTTCAAGAGTTTAGTGGAGGATTTGAGATAAGTTTTTATCTTTTGTTTTGAACTACTTCTGGTTTTAATTAAGTTTCTTGTTGGTTTGACAATGATTTTTACTTTTAACTTAAATGGTGGTTTGTTTTCTCCATGAATAAAATGTTGTTTTGTTTTCTCCATGAATTTTGAGTAGTTTTCTTTATCTTTCTCCTTAAAATGATAAGTTGCTAAAGTGTTGGATGGAAGTTGTGGATAGTGTTGATCTTTAATGTTGGAAGAAGTTGTGACGATTTAAATCCAAGTAATTCATTTACTTCTTGATTAGGCCAATCCAGATATTATCCAGATGTTAAAATTTATTATGAGAACACGTAAGAACTGGGCTGGTATTGTCTCAGTCAATAATTGGAAAGAATCACATGATGTTGTACGAATGAGAATGTAATTCATATGATCTAGTGCCAATAAATAGGGAAATAATCTTTGAAGTGTGTTGAGTTAGAGGATTTTAAAGTGACAAGTTAAAGCCCCCAACTTGGTTTATTATTTTAGTTTCTTATACGAGATGTTAGCCTCTAGGAAGAGGGAATCAAGGGAACTAGAGTTAGAGCTGGTATTTTTCCTGCCTAGCCGGTCTTCAGAACTATTCCAACTTTAAATTAGACAATGGTCTTAAATTAGCCAATGTTCCTTATAGCATCTGTAGTAAGAGTAAAAAATAAAATTGCTCATATTTGGCACAACATAATTTACATACTTCAACAACATAATTCCTATACTTATTACTGATTCATGATAAAGAAAAAATGTATTTTCATATCAAGTGCTTTTTTTTACATAAACTCAGGTTATCTTTAAAAGGTCTTACTATTTTGTCAAAATATCAAAAATTCTAAAAAGGTTTGAATTTTAGTTACTGTCAAATTATCTTTAGTTTAAGTAATTGCCTTTTAAGAATAAAAAGCTTATTGTTCAATAGTGCATATTGTAAAATTTTACCTGTGGGTTGGATATTTAGGTCTTAATCAAAAAGTCCTACATTACATGATAACGATATGTATGCTTGCGTAGTATCCCAATATATAAATTAAGGAGTTAAATTCTTATTTTCTTCATGATCAAGTTTTTGGTTTTGTTACAAAGTAAGGAAATATAAGTGAAAATTGTAATTAAAAGTCATTGTTATAGTGTTGCATATAAGCAGTTATCGGGGATCAAGTTTTTAGCACCGTTGCCAGGGAAATTAAATAAGAAGATTGATTTAAAAGCAAATTTCTATTTTTAGAAGGTCTTACTTAAACTTTAAAAAGTTATAGTATTTTATTTTGTGTGTTTTATTTTATTTTATTTTATTTTTATGTATTCATAGTTAAGGTTCTAAAGGACTAGTGTCCTACGATTATGGATTAGAAAGAACTGTTAAAAAAATCAAAAAAATAAAAATAAAAATTTTGAAAAATGTAAAAAAATTACAGAAATGGAAAACCAAAATAATCAAAATGCTGAAATTCATCAAGAATTTTGACCATTAAGAGATTATGGCAACCCTATGGTAGATAAACTTCATTGTAGTATTCAAAAACCTACATAAAAAATGTATTGTAGTGGCTAATTCATTTGAGCTTAAACCTGTGATTATCTAAATGATATCAAATAATAAGTTTTGGGGATCACCAACTGAAGATCCAAATTTACATCATGCCAATTTTCTAGAATTGTGCGCTATATTTAAATATGATGGTGTATCAGATGATGTCATAAGACTTAGGTTATTTTCTTTCTCATTAAGAGATAAAGCTAAGATGTGGTTGAATTCATTAGCACCTGGATCTATCAAAACTTGGGGTGATTTAGGAAAAACATTCCTTGCCAAATATTTTCCATAATAAAAAACCGCAAAGCTTAGAAATGATATTACATCTTTTAATCAGTTTGAAGGGGAAACTATTTATGAAGCATGTGAATTATTTAAAGAACTCTTAAGAAAATGTCTACACCATGCTATACCAGATTGGTTAATAATTAAATTTTGTTATAATGGATTAGCTCGATCTCTTAGATCTATTATAATGCCGATGTTGGTGGTTCGTTGATCTCAAAACCATTTCATGATGCTTATGCTTTAATTAAAGAAATTGCTACCAAAAAATTTTGATGGCCTTCTAAGAGGGTAAATCGAAAAAAATAGCCAATATCCATGAATCTGATGCATTTAATATGTTAACAAATCAAGTTTTTGCAATTTCAAGGAAGTTAGATCAATTTAGAATGAATTTTTCTCAACCAATCTCTGTGTTTGAAAAAAATTCATTTGACCAATTTTTAGATTCTCAAGCATCATTAGAAACTTTGAATGCCATAAATAACTAGTAGGATAATTCATATTATTATAACCCAGGTTGGAAGAACCATCCCAACTTTAATTTGGATAATACTTTGGGTGGTAATAATCAGCAATGTGGGAACAGTCAAGTAAACCCAATGGGAAATTGGAACAAACAAGGAGATAATAATTATAGATCTACTCATCCTCCAGGTTTCAACAGTAATTAACATGTTAAGGAGAAGAAGTTGTCTATAAAAGAAGGGGTGTTACAAATGGGAAATTAGTTAAAAAGTCGAGGAGCTGCAATTAGAAATATTGAGAATCAACTTGGACAAATCACAAATTCTTTAAGTAATATATCCCAAGGAACACTTCCTAGTAATGCTGAAATAAATCTGAAAGACCAGAATAAGGAGAAAGTAAAGGTCGTTTAACTTAGAAGCAAAAGAGAGTTGGAAGATGGGGTTCAAAAAGAAACTGAAGTAGAGAGAGAGGAGAAATTGAAGAATCAAAAGAGGATGCTACAAAAGATTCTAAAAGACCTATTTCTCCACTTAAAGTTAACTTAGAGAAACCACCACCTCCATTTCCTCAGAGACTTCGTCAACAGAAGTTGCATAAGCAATTTTCAAAATTTGTGGAGATTTTTAAGAAGCTTACAATTAATATTCAATTAATATTCCATTTTCTAAAGCCTTAGAACAAATGCCAAGCTATGTAATGTTTATGAAGGATACTCTCAGCAAGAAAAGGAAGTTTGAAGATAATGAGACTTTTGCAAGTAGTGAGGAGTGTAGTGCTATAATTCAGAAAAAGCTTCCTGAAAAGCTTAAAGATCCTGGTAGCTTTACAATTCCATGTGCGATTAGAGACATTTTTTATAGGAAAGCTTTATCTGATTTAGGTGCAAGTATTAACCTTATGTCATTATCAATATTTATAAGATTGGGATTAGGATAAATAGCCCCTATAACTATAACTTTGAAGTTAGCAGATCGTTCAATAACATACCCTAAAGGAGTTATAGAAGATGTCCTAGTGAAAGTGGATCAATTTATCTTTCCTGTTGATCTCATTGTTCTGGATATGGAGGATGATAAAGAGATGCCTATCATCTTGGGGAGACCTTTCCTAGCCATAAGAAGAACAATGATAGCTAGATTGTGCAAAAAGGGGAATTAGCAATGCACGTCAATGATCAAACTGTTACTTTTAACATTTTAAGATCAATGAAGTATCCTGCAAAAGGTAAAGATGATGAATGTTATAGAATGGATGTTAAAAGATACTTGAGTGAATGGGATTTTGAAACTACATATGAAGAAAAATCTAAATAAAAAAATTTGGAACATGAGAAAGAAGAGGAATTAGATCAATGTGAAGATCTTTTTAAGGAAGATTCAAACTATGTTCAAGAAATTTTTGAAATTTTGGATATGATAGAAAAAAATAAATCATTAGGTCCATCAATAGAAAAACCTCCAAAACTTGAGTTTTAAAATATAGCTTTTTAGGAGATTGATTTACTTTACCAATTATAAGTTCCTCAAAATTAACGCTGGAAGAAGAATGATTGATCAAAATTTTGAAAAATTTTAAAAAAGCTTTTGGATGGGCAATAACTAGTATTAAAAGAATGAGTCCTTCAATTTGAATGCATAAAATTCATATGGAAGAGAACTGTAAACTCAGGGCTGATCCTCAAAGGATGTTGAATCATGTTATGAAATAAGTTATTAAGAAAGAAATCATAAAGTGGTTAGATATTAAAATTACTTACCATATTTCAGATAGTGCATGAGTTACTCCAATTCACTGCGTTCCTAGAAAGGAGGATTAACTAGGACTGTGATAAAAAATAATGATTTAATACCATCTAGACAAGTTGCAGGGTGGCAAATATGCATTGATTATAGAAAATTAAATCTTGCCACTACGAAAGATCATTTTTCATTACCCTTTTACCCTTTCTAGATCAAAAGATCAAATGCTGGATAGACTAGTTGGACATAAATACTTTTATTTTCTAGATGAATATACTAGTTACCATCAAATACAAATAACTCCTGAGGATCAAGAGAAAATAACTTTTACCAGTCCTTATGGTACATTTGCTTTTAGAAGAATGCTCTCTAGTTTATGTAATTCCGCTGCTACATTTCAAATATGTATAATGGCAAATTTTTGTGATTTAATTGAAAAAAGAGTTGATGTTTTTATGGATGAATTTTCAATGTTGGGAACTTCATTTGACTCATGTTTACAACATTTATTAAAAGTTCTTAAGCACTGTGAAGAAACAAATTTAGCCATTAATTGGGAAAAATGTCAATTCATGTTGGCAGGAGGAATTTTATTAGGACATAAAATATCAGAAAATGGTGTGGAAGTAGATCCTGCAAAAATTCAAGTAAAAATTCAAGTGATTGTTCAAAAATTCAAGTGATTGTTAATTTACCTTATCCAACAAATGTAAAGGAAATTTGGAGTCTTCTAGGACATGCTAGATTCTATAGGCGACATATTAAAGGCTTTTCGAAAATTGCTAAGCCTTTATACCATTTACTGGAGAAAGATGCAATTTTCAACCTTGATGAAGAATGCCTTAAAGCTTTTTAAGTTATTAAAAGAAAAATTAGACATTGCACCAATTATAGATTCATCAGATTGGGGAAAACCTTTTGAACTGATGTGTGATGCTAGTGATTATGCTATTGAAGCTATTTTAGGACAAAGATATGATAAAATTTTCAAGGTAATTTTCTATTATAGTAAAACTTATAATGAAACTCAAGTTAATTATACAATAACTAAAAAAGAGTTATTAATAATAGTATATGCCTTTTATAGTTTAGATCATATTTAATTGGGACTCATTTCGTAGTGCATACAGATCATTCTGCTTTTAAGTACCTAATAAAAAAGAAGGATACTAAACCAAGGCTTGTAAGATGGATTCTTTTTTTGCAAGAATTTAATTTTACAATAGTAGATCGAAAGGGAATTGAAAGTCAATTTGCTGATCATTTGTCCAGGCTTGAGTTAGAAAAACCACTCTATTTTGAAAAAGAAATTAATGAATATTTTTCAGATGAAAAACTGTTCAAAATTAATGAGTGGTGTGTTCCATGGTATGCCGACATTGCAAAGTTTCTTGTTAGTGGTATTATACCCTATAGAATGACATACCAACAAAAGAGGAAATTTATTTCTGAAGCTAAGACTTATTTTTGGGATGACCTATTTTTATATAAAAAACAAGGAAAGGATCTAAATATTCGAATTTGCATGCCTTCAGAAGAAACTTATGAAATTATCCAAAAATATCATAACTCAGATTTTGGGGGACATTTTGGTGTTGATAAAATAATATACAAAATTTTACAATCTCGATTCTATTGGTCTACTATCTTTAGAGATATTAATGCTTATATCAAAATATGTGATAGATGTCAACGAGTAGACAATATTTTTAGACGATTCTATTGGTCTACTATCTTTAGAGATATTAATGCTTATATCAAAACTGTATATGCTTTAAGTTGAAATATTTGATGTTTGGGGATTAGATTTACATTTGATGTTTGGGGATTAGATTTCATGGGACCATTTTACCATCTTTTAGAAATTTATATATACTGTTAGCAGTGGACTATGTATCCAAATGAATAGAAGCTGTTGCATTACCTCCATGTGATGCTCAAAGTGTTGAAATATTTTTTAAAACAAACCTATTTTTTAGATTTGAGATGCTGAGAGTTATCATAACTGATGGGGAAGTCATTTTAGAAATGCCATAATGGAGAAATTATTCAAGATATATCATATAAATCATATAATTGCTACTACTTATCATCCTTAGACAAGTGGTTTGGCTAAATTATCCAATCGAGAAATTAAATAAATTATGGAAAAATCTATAAATCCTACTAAAATGGATTGGTTAGTCAAACTTAACAATGTTTTGTGGGCTTATAGGACTGCATACAAAACTCCTGTAGGAATGTCCCCATACAAGTTAACATTTACAAAAGCTTGTCACTTACCAATTAAACTTGAGCATAAAGTATATTGGGCAATTAAGGAGTTCAATTATAATTTGAAAGATGATGGTGAGAAAAGATTATTGCAATTAAATGAGCCTGAAAAGATAAGGAATGAATCTTTTGAGAGTGCTAAGATTTATAAAGAAATGATGAAGATGTGGCATGATCAAAAGATTTTTACTAAAAATTTTCAGCCAGGGCAACAAGTTTTGCTATATAATGTAAGGTTAAGATTATTTCCAGATAAACTTAAGTCAAGGTGGATGGGCCCATTTTTTTGTTATGAAAGTATATCCTTATGGAGCTGTGGATATTAAGAATCCTAAAACTGATAAGGTGTTTAAAGTAAATGATCATAAATTGAAACCTTATTTTATAGGGGAATGACATAAATTTAACAATTGAATGATGTTGGGTCAACCATAATAAGCACTGATTACGTCGGGCTTACGACGTTAAACCAAGTTCTTTGTGGGAGGGAACTCATACTTATCAGTGTGCATTGCTTTGAATGTTGTTTGTGTGTGATTAAGAAAATTTGGGGTAGTATTTTTGAGACTATTTCTTGTTAGTGATGATTTTAAGATTTTATTTAGTGATCTAGACATGCTAGAAAGAGAATTTGGATGTTAAGTTGACTGGTGCAAAATTGAGCACTGGCGCTTAAGCGCCAATATTTGATGCTTAAGCGAGGAAGTTAAAAAACATATGCTAAATTAAGATTCTAGAAGGTTTAACTACCAGTTGGTTTGTAAAAACGTGCCAAGGCAGTTCCAAGACGTGTCTACGAGTTATTAGAAGGATTTAGGCCTATAAATAGAAGGGTTTAGTGATGGAATTTCACCTTAAATCATTTTCAGCCCTAAAGTCCAAGAAAGAGATAGATTTTGATAAGATGTCTTCATGGGAGATGGATTTGAAGAAGATGGAAGAGACCATGTGGAAGAAATTCATTATTCAAAGTGCACAAGAGATGTATAACGGTTTCTTAGCCATTAGTATTGAAGGAATATCAGAAAAGATCAACAAAATTGAGACTATAATGGCTTTATTGGAGACCAAGGTACTTGAGTTCATGCACATCTTGAGCATATTGGATGGCAATTGAAAATGCAATTTAGCCATACTAGTTATATAGAGGAAGCGGATAAGGAGATGTTTCATACACATAAATTGATTGAAGAAGATAGTATCAGAGCTCGTAACCACCGTTCATTTTATCCACTATATTTTCTGATTGCCCCAGGAGAGACTAATGAAAGACCAGAGTTTGTCTCATCAAATGATCAAATGAAGAGTGGAATTAAGTTTAAGTTCTATGTTTGAGTTTATTCGTTTGGAGTCATTTTGTTGAAGTGTTAGTGTTAATTTTTAGTGTTTATGACTTTTATGGGTTATTTTTTAATGTTTGTTAAGTGTTTGTTATTAGAAGATTTTCTCAACTGAGACTATTTGGAATGACAATTAAGTATTATTTGTACTTGCACTAGTTTGTGAATGAATGTATATATTTGTTTTTGTAAAAATTAGTGTTATTTTTGTCTCGAATTGAATTGAGTTTTATGAGAGAATTTTGAGAGAGAGGAGAGCTGTAGGAGATGAAAACAATCATTTAAGTGATATGAGACCATTTAGGGATGGTATACTTAGGCTAGTAGTGCATTTTACTTAAATTTAAAAATGTCAAAAATTGTGCACTGACGCCTAAGTGCTACATTCTGTGCTTAGGCATGATGTAACCCGAGAAGCTGGTGCCTAAGCACTACTTACCCACGCTTAAGCGCAAGTTCACAAAAATCAGTTCGCGAACGGTTAAAGGTGAAAATTAAACCCAAAAATTGCCATTTCCACCCTTTCTCTCATCTTCTTCCTCTCGAGTTCACAATTTGGAGAGCTAGGGCAAGCCATTAAGTGGAGATTTCTTGGTGGAATTGAGCCAAATTTGCTAGTTTCGGATTTCTTAAATTAAGAGCTTCACTTCTCTGTAAAAATTTTGGATTTTCACCATGTATTTTCATTACATTTAGAGAAATCTGAAAATTACTTTTGACGGTGAAAAATGAGGAAAAATCTATGAAAATTGTATAGGAAGTGTAGTTTGATGTTTTGGAAGTTTAGTTTAGTAGTTTAGAGTTGATATTTGAAGTTATTGTGGAATTATGTATAAAAAATTTGTAGAATGGCACCAAGAATGAAGAGGAGCAAAGGAAAATGTCATTTTGATTTAAGCAAATTTGTGAGTTTGAGGTTTAAGGTAGGTGTAGTGATGCTCTGCAATCACAAAAGCTTATCTAAGAGCGTTGTTTCAAAAATCCAGGTGGATCTGTGGAAGATTTGATCCTTCGCCGATAGTGAAAATGATTTTGCTCTTTTTTTGTTGTGGCAATTATTTCTATAGTTTGGTAGTTTTATGCAAACCTCCTTAAAGCTGAAGAGGATCAAGTTATGGTTCGAGGAAAATTGATACCTTTTTCACTAGAGGTAATCAATATGTTTTACCATTTTCCACCTGAAACTTTGTGCTTTTATGCAAACTATAGTCCTACTAAGACGGAGCTAGATGAAATTATTCTTTATTTGACTATTGGAAGAGGATTCTGAAAGATCATAAATGAGAGGAGAGTCAACTTTGCCAAGTCAAAGTTAAGTACACCATCCAAGGCATAACACTATTTTATTTCGGCCCTTCTAACACCTACAAATCATCTCATTGAAGTTACTAGAGAGAGACCAACTTTGAATTATTGTATTCAGGAATGAAAGCTCATCAACATTGGAGCTTTGATTTATCAGACTATCATCATTTCTGCCACTACTGCGGGTCTGAGATTTGCTTCCTTGATCTTTTCTTTATGTGAGTAGGCTGGAGTGAGATATGATAGTTGGGAGGATTGGGAGGAAGTAGAGGAAGTACTGTTGCCTTTGAAGCCAATTACTAGTGTTAATGTGAAGTCATAATCGGAGCATTCTATTTTTGGCTAGAGAGGAAAATTTTCAAGGAGCTATGGAATGGCAACGTCTGCTACTTCTACCTCTGCTGCATCTACATCTAGACTATCTACCGCAAGACCATCTACTTCTAGAGGTGACTCCATGGAAACTTAAAATCAATTATTATAGAGGATGATGGACAATATCAACTATACCGCTAATAAGGTAAGAAATTTAGAAAGCTTTGCAGATCATATTGATGAGTATAATAGAAGAAAAGTGATTATGAAGAAAAATTTCATTCATCTTTGGAAAACCTCATGAGGGGTAACCAAGAGTGCAATTTCTTCCATATTGTAGATACCCTGATTATGAGTCTACAAATGTCTGGAATAGTGGTGATTCTGAAGATGATGAAGAGGAGGACTGATTTATTTTTAATGTTTATAATATGTGTTAGACTATGTGTTTTGGACTTGAGACTTGTGATGTGTTGTTTATTTTCATGTTTGGACTTGAGACATGTGATGTGATGTGTTTTTAGGCTTTGGACTTGAGACATGTATGTTTGTGTATTAGTTTAGATTTTGTGATGTATGAGACTGTTATTTTGTTTAATTGTGTTGTGATGTTGTGTTTTTTTAGTAGTTTGTTTTACAATTCTACAGTAGTAATTATTGCTGTGTGTTGATTATTGTGTTAGTTATTTAGAATTGAACTTATTTCCATGTCTTTTGAAAAGTTAAAAATCTTGCTAACTTTAGTTTTAAAAATTTAAACTTAAAAAAACTGCTATCGTGTATTTTTCTTTGATCATGTTACCGTGTTTGTTTTTATGTTGAGACTCGAAATTAAAGTTAGCATGCTAGTTTATTTTTATGTTTGTACCCATCACTTAGAAGTTTATTGAATCTCTACATTTTGAATTGAATTTAAAATGATAGAAAATTAATCAAAAACTCCAGTTTTTAGTTTTATACTTGTATAATTAGAATATAAAAATTCTTGTAAGCATGTTATTTCAATTTTCATTCATGCTTATATATATCTGATGCTAGATATTACAATCTGTTAAAAAATTAAGTTTGGGGGGGGGGTGAAAATTATTTTAAAAACTTGAATTTTATTTGTTCTCAAATGTGCTACATATGAATTTGATTTGAAAACCAAAATGATCACGTATATGAAGTTGAATTAGGGAAGTAAAATTTTATTTTAGAAATGAGTAAGAGAATTTAGTTAAAATTCTTAGTAATGAAGAAAAATTTTCAGTTAAAAATTTTTAGTGTAGTTTTTTGTTAGTGTAGAAAATGTTTAATATAGTGTAACTATCTTTAATAAGAAAAATTGTATTTTTGAAAAATTTAGAAAATTTCGAGTTTTATTGTAAATACTTAAATTTCTTATTTTAAAAATAATTTTCAAAACTATTATTATATTTGTAAGTAAAGATCACAACTTTGCTTTAGGAAAGGAGAAGTGGAATTCAAAACCATTACAGGCCTATCCAGATATAGTAATCCTTGCCTGAGAAAGAAAAAGAAAAAGAAAAGAAAAATAGAAAAAGAAAAAGAAAAGAAAAAGAGAAAACAAAAAAGAAAAGAAAAAAAAATAGTAAGGAAGGAGAAGCTTGAGGATTACTGCCTAATCAAAAATTGGTTTCACGTTTGATCTTTTTAAAGTATAAGACTTGAGAAACTCTTAAGCTTAAGGATATAATATAGTAAGTAAAATTATTCTTAATAAAATTTAAGTGGAGATAATAAAAGGACTAATTTCTAAATTCGAAAAATCTACAATTTTTCTGAATTAGATATGAACTCATATTTTCATCTTTCTTAACATTAAAAATTTCTAAACTTTAAGTTGGTCTCATTTACTGAATATTTTTTTCTAAATTGGACTACTATATTTCTAAATCTAAATTTTAGTAACTCCTAAAGAAACTCACATATATATCATAGTTATTTAGTTTTTAAAGATTGATGTGTCACTTAAGGACAAGTATCATTTCATGTTTGGGGACTTTTGATACACCTCAAATATATAGTGTTTTTAGACTCATTTTTATACCTATTTTTAAGATACTATGCTTTAATGGAAGTGATTTGTGTGTTTTTTTTTCAGGTACAAGTATAAAAGTTGAAAAATGCTAAAAGGAGTGAAAAGGGATCAAATTTGGAGCAAAAATGTGAAATTTGTGCAAAAGTGTTTTGACGCTTAAGCGTTAATCCAGTGCTTAAGAACCGGGGAAACAGAGAAGGCCGCGCCTAAGCGCTAGAAGCCCCGTGCTTAAGTGCCAGAGGTAGTTATTTGACGGTTTTTTTCATTATGCCAAATTTTGCAGAGACATTTGAGACACCTATTGGCTAAAGAGGGTGGTTATGACCACTAGGAATGAAAGTATTATTAAAAAACTTGTGAAAGGAGGCATCTCTTGGAGAATACATCGAATATGGATACATTTTGAAAAATTTCCAAGGCACCTCTTAGAGATTAATAAAAGAAGGAGGTTGAGACAGTTGAGATGGGTTCTTGAAGAGGGGAAGAGTGATGAGCTTTAGAAGATCGTGCAGAATCTTGTGGAGAGATTCAGGCACCAAAAAAAATTTACTTTTATACTTTTTGTATTTAGTTGTATTTTGAAAGTTTGGAGTGTTGTAAAAGAGAAGAGATTCAAAGGAACTACAAGAGTTTAGTTGAGGATTTTAGATAAGTTATTATCTTCTCTTTTGAACTTCTTCTGGTTTTAATTAAGATTTCTTGTTGGTTTGACAATGATTGCTAATTTTAAACTAAAGTGTGGTATTTTTTTCTCCATAGATTTTGTGTAATTTTCTTTATCTTTCTCCTTAAAATGACAAGTAATTAAAGTGTTGGATGGAAGTTGTGAGGAGTATTTATCTTTAATGTTGGAGGAAGTTATGTTGATTTAAATCCATGTACTTCATTTACTTCTTGATTTGGCCTATCTAGACGTTAAAATTTATTGTGAGAACATGTAAGAATCGGGCTGGTATTCTCTCAGTCAACAATTGGAAAGAATCACATGAGGTTGTGTGAATGACGATGTAATTCATATGATTTAGTGCAAATAAATAGGGAAATAATCTTTGAAGGGTGTAGAGTTTGAGGACTTTAAAGTGACATGACAAAACCCCCAACTTGGTTTATTATTTTAGGTTTGTCAGCACTATTTATGGTTAGAGAGTTGCCCGTAAGACACTGTCAGTCACCAGAATCAGAATCCCGTCGCCCGCTTTGGAAGGATGTTTTAATTTACATATTTATTTAGTTTTAGAAAAATATGAAATCAAACTAACCCCATATTTTTTATAGTTTAAATGAAAGAGCACTGTACCTTAAAGTCTGTATCTATCCCGAAGGATAAACACAAGACTTGAGGATGAGGCTCAATCAAATAAACTAAGGGATATATGACATCCGTTTGGTCTGCGAAACCTTTGTATTTGCGGACAAGTTCCCATATTTAATATAAAGGATTAAATAAGGTTTATATTAAGCTAAGTTTGGACATGCTCCTGTAAAGGCAAGCCCCTGTAGTTAATTACATCTTAAATGACCAAAGCCACCTAAGAAGACTCTTGAAAAAAATCAGGAAATATTATCTTCAAGGAGTTTCAAAGGGTAGGAATTTTTTCAATGAGTTTGGACGTAGAGGTGTGAAAGAGGATTGGTTTGAATTTGAAACATTTTGTTGTCAGAAAAGAACCATGGTGACTTCCCAAGCTATCCTAATGTTTGGCTTTAGTTTTTAGGATAAATATTTTAGTGTTTCATCTTGTCAATTTTATTAGTAAGGGCTTACATTCGTGTGAAACGATCACATAAATAGCCTGGAAGATGTGAGGATTTAGGTCGTGACAAACGAAACCATCAGAATCCTAAGACGAGTTAGGGATTATATTGTATAGCAGGACTATACGAAGGCCTAAAGATAAGATGAGGATTTACGTTGCATAAGCAAGCAACCTCAAAGTCCTATGCCTTTGTTGTTTAAGTCTAAGGAAGGAAGATTGGCTTAGCTGGGGAAGACAAGTTTTGCTGTTGAAGATGGCCGTACTGCCCACCATGCTAGCTCCAAGCTCCTTGCCACAACGAGTTTGAGTTTTTAAGTGAGTCAAGTTATGATGTTAAATCCGGTGGCCCTATAGTTGAAATTCTTTAAATTTCTTGGGGGCATGTTAAATTTGATTAGAGCGACACTGGTTAGGATCTTACGGTTCCCTCGTTCTGGTACCACTATTTTCTATTGGATTCACTTAGTCCAAATGAATTTATTCAACTGAACTTAATGAGTTCCATAATTTCATTTAGACCATGGGAAGCCTCGTTAGCAACCTTAGGTTACCTCCTCTGAGGAATTCCCGATCATCTTAAAGAAACACCTTAATTTAGTTGCAATTGAAGTTTTGTGTGATGTTTGTGATTAAATTTTGAGTTTTTTTTTATTTTGAATGTTGTGGCGATGAATTTTATCTTGGTTGATTTTATTTTTTTTATTTTGGTTTTGGTTTTGTAGCTATCCTGATAGTTTTAGTTTTCATGCAGGGTGACATTTTTGTTTAGCATGCAAGTTTGCAGGTACAAAAGCACAATATGAAAGTACAAGTAAGAGAACGCTGAAAACTGTAAAAGCGTACCTGGCGAGTCTTCTCGTTCCAGAAACTCAAAAGGCATGTTAAGGCAGTTTATGTGAAATAGGGAAGTAAAATTTTGACGACCTATCTAATCCTAGGTCATGTCTTGGTGGGTCCTTAGGAGTTTAATTAAGGATGATGTTATCAAGCAAAATATATTAAGTTTTGTAGATCTCTGTGGTATCCAAGAGATCTAGAGGAAGAAGCAGGTCCGTGTTACTCTCTCAAAGTCTGGTGGAAAATCTCAAGTTCTTTTAAAATTATTATGTGACTTTTGAAAATGTAATTTAATTTATATAATTATTTTCATGTAAAAATAAGATTTTTCAAAGAAAATTTATAACTTGATCAAGGTAAATCCTAATCCCTTAAAAGTTTTACTGGAGGTAGACCTAGACCACAGAGCCTTTGGACAAAATTTCATGATTTTTTTTTGAATTTTATTTGAATTATTAGAATTATTTTAATTTATGGGGTATTTATTAAAAGGGTATTTATTAATTATAAAATTTTTTAAATAGAGAAAATTAAGTTTTATATTTTTGAAAAGTCCTCCTGAGGTCAGAGAACTCAAAGGAGAAGATTTTATATTTTTTTGAATTTTATTTGATTTATTAGCACTATTTTTAGTGAAAATTCATTTTAGCCTTTAAAAATCATTTTTAAGCTTTAAAATTCAAAATCTTTATTTAAAAAATCAGGAAAAATTTTCCAATTATTCCAAAGTGCTAAGGAAACATTTTAGAACATTTCCATAACTTTTATTATTTTTATGATTTTTATGGATTTTTAATTATTTTAAATATTTAAAATAGGTTAAAATCAAGTTTTTAGTTTAAATAGCATTTTATTTTTACAAAATACCCCTGATCACAGAGAACTCAAAAAATAAGTTTTTATAAATTTTTGAGTAATATTTTGATTTTTAAAAATCATTTAAGTGCCAAAATAATATTTATCTTGAAAAAATCAATTTAGGCCATCAAATGGACTCAAAATGATTGAAATTTTTTATGGTGAGTTATCTGAATCCTAAATAACAGTGGAGATTAAAAATCAAGTCATTTTGTTGTTTATATTTTTCAAAATTAATTATTTGTAAAGGTTAGGTGTATTTTGAATGACTTGGCTCATGACAAATTTTCTTAAGAGTTCTCTGGTCATAGTAAACCTTTTAAAATTTTCTATTTTTAACCAACATGCTAATTTCCATGATTATTTTAAGCAAATAAAGCACATAAACTTGAAAAATGTGATCCTCTGTCTAGGGACCTCCTCTGACGTCTAGGGACCTCCGCTGACTTTGGAAAAATCAGAGAATGTTTCATAAGAACAGAAGCAACAACATGTTAAAATTCCAAGAGGAAACAACATGCTAAAATTCTAAGCTATATTGAAATGCCTGTATGCATGGAGAATAAAAAGATTCAAATCAGTATTTAATTAATTAAAAATAAAATATGCATCACATGAACTTTAAATTACTTAAAATTATTTCCACTTTGTTCTCCTCAGTTCACCGAGAAAGAGGTATTTTCATTTTATTTTTGTGTTTTTTATACACCAAGATATGATTTTTTTAAGTTAGGGGTCATTTTTTGAATTAATTAAACACCTATTTATCTATTTAAACGCGCAGCGCCACCTCAACTTACGACAGCAGCTCCGAAGCTTCACGCGACGCACTCCCATTTGACATCGCCCTCCACCTCAGGGCTTACTCGGCCCAGGGCTTATGTTTTGAAGTGCTGTCCAGCTTGATCTCTGCCGTCCTTCTGATAAACGCACGATCGGACGGCTCCCCGTCATCGTCCGTAATAGCCTAGCCCGAGAACCGTCCATCTTCTAGCCTTAAGATCTCTCTCATTTCTTATCCAAATTAGATGAAATTTCTTTTAAAATGCTCGTCTAGAATATAGGAACATATCCATACAATTATGATGCCATGAAATCAACTCAAAACAAATAGAGAGTTCAAATAGGCTTGGGAGGAAGATAAGTTTTATACCTTTGCCCTAATAAGTGAAGCTTCAATCAGAGGGTCTTAGCACTTTTTTTGGGATACAAGGAGGCTAGAGATCCAAGGAGGCTAGAGATTGAGCCTCTAGTCTTGGTGTAAAGCCTAGGTATGATTTTGATCAAGACAAATTTTGGTTGTTGGTCTAGAGCTATTCTAGAGGCTATTTCAGAGGGTAATTTTATGGGGCTTTGTCTTCTCTTGCTGTTGTGAAGGTGTGGGCATAAGCAACTGAAGTTTGGTGGAGTTTTTAAGGACGTCCTATTTCTGCCCTAATTTTTAAGCTCAAAGTTAGGATTACACATGGGGAATCAAGGCAATGGAGTGATTGAAATGGGCTTTGGAGGTCTAAGAGAAGCTCTGTGAGTGATTTGGGAAGCTCTCTCTAAGAAAATTTTAGCACACCTCCCATGGCCGTGGAGGTGAGTTTTATAAAAATTGCCACGGGGTGGCTCTCAGGGCAAATGTTTGGGTGCATTGTGGTGCATAGGTGGAGCGCAGAGGAGGTCTACAATTTGGTTTGGCTAAGCTGGCCTCTATATTTAATTTGGGTGAAATTCCATGGGGGTGGCTCTTGATTTTGAGCTTCTCCGGTGACTAGGTCGGCCGACCATGATAGCGGGAGGTGGCTAGGTGCTCAAGGCATCCAGAGGAATCTGTCAAAGCAACTTAATGCAATGAGTTTTAGTTTTGGTAAGGGTATCTTAAGCATGTGCATTTTTAGAAATAAAATCCCTTAATTGGGGGGACCTTTGGTCCATGGCTTAGGTTAGGAGGTTAGATGGGTTTTACCTCACCATCTTTAGTGCATAGGTTCAATGTGGGTTCAAGTGATCAAAGTTTGGGTTTGGGCTAAGTTAGCTATGTCAGTTGACCCAATTAATTGATCAACATTTTGTAGATGATTGTTATGAAGATTTTTGGTGAAGGGTTGAAGTGATTTTGAGTTCAATTGCTAGGTCAATTTGAGGGATTTTTGGAATTTGATCAATTTTGGGTATGTTCGGCTAGACATGGGTCTAGGTTGGGTTATCCTTGGCCTAAGTCCAAGTTGAATGGTTCAAATGATCAAGGAAGGTGTTTTGAATATCTTTCATGAAGGGTTAGAGTGGAAATTGCAGGGCTAAGACAATCAATTGGGTGAGATTTTAAGACATGGCCAATTTGGGGCAAATTTGGTGCTTTTGGACTTAGGGTGAAATCAAATAAATTTCAGGTTTCACCAAAACCAATTGAAGGTTACGTTTGATATATGAGCATGTTATGAAGGTTTTTCAACAAAAAATGTGGCAAATGGAGTGGGCTATGAGTTCAATTTGGTGGAACCAAGTCATGGGGCCAAAATTGGGGTTTTGATCTAAATCAAAATTGGGCTCAAAGCATGGGTCAATTGAGCTTGGATTTGGTTTTTTTTGTCATATTGAAGGTGAATTTGAGTTTGGGATTGAAATTTGGGGAGATTGGTATCAAATTGATGGACATTTGGAGTGATTTGGGGAAAATATGGGCCTTTAAAGGGTAATTTGGGGGTTTTGATCACAGATTGTTAAATTGGCCAAATTGGGTCATGTGATAGTTGAAAAAAATGAAATTGGGAATATTTGGGAGGATTTGGAATTTTTGGGATTTTTTTGGAATTTGTGGAATTTTGGGGTAAGGAGGGGTATTTTGGTAATTTGACCAATTTTGATGATTTTGGGTAGTTTGGGTGTTTTCAAGGTGTTTGAATTGATTTTTAAGTCAAGTTGGGTATTTTGGCTAGATTTAGAAATTTTGGCCAAATTTGGGGTCCCAAAGGTATCTAGGTAATTTGGGGGATTTAGGGGCAAAAGGCTAGGTTGGGTGTCTTGGTAGAGTTGGGTACCAACCACCATCAATAAGCCTTGGACCAATGGAAACCCCATTTTGGGTCCTCGATGTAATGATCTTAGCAAAACCCTAGCCCATGACTAATGGGTTTAGGAGACCACCTACATGAGTCTCCCAAAATTATCAAGGGATCATAGCCTAGAAGTTTAAGTTTAGGATAGTGAGTGATTGTGAGTGCAAGTGATTGCAAGTGAGTGCCTTAGCCCTAGACCAACACCAAGGGTCAACCCTAACGTCAAGAAATCCTAAGCGTGACTCATCTTGAGTTCCCCTATAAAGACCTCATGTATTAAGTGCTAGAGGTTAGGACCAATATGTGGAACTTCAAGTTGAGTAGAGAAGAGCTTGAAATTTCTAATGGTGAGGGTTCCTTGTCTAGTTTTCTAAGAGTAGTCGATAGGAAAGTGTTATGGCTAGACCTTCGGATACTAAAGAGGAAAAACTAAACCTCAACCAAAAGTGAGGTCAACAAGGTTCTTATACGAGATGTTAGCCCCCAGGTGGAGGGAATCGAGGGAACTCTAGAGTGAGAGCTCGTATCTTCCCTGCCTAGCCGGTCTTCAAAACTATTCAAACTTTAAATTAGCCAATGTTCTTTATAGAATCTCTAGTATGGGTTAAGAGCATAATTGCTCCTATTTGGCACAACACAATTTGCATACTTTCACAATAAAATTTCTATATTTATTATTAATTCATGATAAGGAGTAAGATATTTGTCAAGAAAAGTATTTCCATATCAAGTGCCTTTCTTTACATAAACTCATGTTATCTTTGGAAGTTTTTACTGTTTTGTCAAAATATCAAAAATTCCAAAAAGATTTGAATTTTAATTACTGTCAAATTATCTTTAGTTTAAGTAATTATTTTTTAAGAATAGAAAGTTTGTTATTCAATAGTGCATATTACAGAATTTTCCTGTGGGTTCGATATTTAAATCTTAATCAAAAAATCCTATATTACTTGATAAAAATATATATACTTACATAGTATCCCAATATATAAATTAAAGTGTTAAATTCTTATTTTCTTCAGGATCAATATAATGGTTTTGTTGCAAAATAAGGAAATATAAGTGAAAATTATAATTAAAGACATTGATATACAGTTGCATATAAGCAGTTATAGGGGATCAGGTGCGCTGCGAGAAAATCTGCTAAAATCTATCCCTTGATAGCGTGGAGGGGAATAAAAGTTATATCAAATTGCAATAAAATCATTGACATTCTTAGTCCAAAAACCGATGGTTAGGTCATCAAATATTGCAACGGATTAACTTTAAAAATAATGGTAATTTTATGAGAAAGCATGTAATGCCTGAGCTTTTGGGCGGTGAAAATCAAAGATAGAAAATGCTTCTCAATAAGTGGATACTTTAATTTTGTTGGTATTAGACATCAACTTAAGTAGTAGAGTGCATTTTTCTTACCCTCGTCACTGACCTGAGCCAACGGAGCTCAGAGAGAGTCGTCTATGGTCATGGTATAAAGTATCAACGGTTTTTCAGAGATAGGGGCTACCAAAATAGGAGGTGTCATTAAGTATTGTTTGACATCCTCAAAGGTATGCTGACATTTATCTTCTCAAATAAATTTGGCATCCTTTTTAATTAATGCTGAGAAAGGCTGACATCTACATGAGAGATTGGAAATAAAGCTTCTCAGATATGCCAACTTCCCCTCATTGAAAGGAGCGTAGTTTTTTTCAAGGTTTTAGGAGGAGGCATTTTCATGATAGATTTAATCTTATCCGGGTCATTCTCGATTCCTCAATGACGGACAACGAATCCTAGAAATTTCTTGACGTGACGCTGAAGGCGCACTTTAAAGTATTCATCTTGAGATTATATTGTCATAGTCATTTGAACACGATCCTCAAATCGTACAAATGGTCTATTTTTTGTTTTCTCTTAATTATCACATCATTCACGTAGCACTCCACTTGGTTTTGAATGAGGTCATAACAAATCTTCATCATTGCTCGTTGATACCTTGCTTCAGCGTTCTTTAATTTGAATGGCATCATTGTGTAGCAAATGATCTCAATCGGTGTTTTGAAAGCTGTAAGTGTTGTATCCTTTAGAGCCATCTTGATTTGGTTATATTCTGACGATCCATCTATGAAGGATAAAATTTCATGTGTCGAAGTGATATCCATAATCATTTCTGGTGACAACAATGGAAATTCATCGTTTAGACATGCTTTGTTTAAATCTCTAAAGTCAACACATATAGAGATTTGTCCATTTGTCTTCTTAATTGGTACAATATTAGCTAACCACATGGGGTATTGTTCTACTCGCACAAAGTTAGCGTCTATCAATTTCTTCACCTTGACAATGACTTTTTTCTCTATTTTGAGGCATATTTTTCTGGGAGCTTATTTTACAGGGGTCATACCTTTGTCCAACCTGAGCTTATGAACTGCAACTTTTGTGGATAATCCTGGCATTTCATCATAACTCCATGTAAATCTATTTTTAAATTCTGACAGTAACTTGATCAATTATGAAGATTCTTCATTGCTGAGTAGAAAAACTTATAAATGTAGGTCAGGGCTACTCCTCAGTCTCGACATTAACTTCCTTCAGTTCATCAATAATTGATTTAATTTCTTCCTCAAGTTATTACGAGGCATCTTCTATTAACCAATCTTGAGAGTCATCCTCTACATCGAGGCAATCCTCTTTCAACCCGCTAGTAACGACCATACAAAATTTTGAATCATTGATTGGTCTTACAGTACCAAATCAAAGACCCTCTTCTGAGTCAGGATTTTGACTTTTGAGATTCCATAATTTTTCAAAAAGCTGTAACTTATCTTTTGACATCTAATTTGACACATATCTCTATTGAATTAATTGTTGTACACAAGGAGAAAAGTAACCAAAAGGTAATTTCGTTAATTCATTTGAATCGCCTTCTAAATTTGCATGATTTTTAGAATTAGCAGTAGTAGAAGCACAGTAAAACTTGATCGGCTTTGAACTAATTCTATGGACTTACTTGACCTCTAAACTCTTGACTTTTTGGGGGAGAATAGAAGTAAGGGTCATGGTATTCACATAGTGGTTGATCTGATCATACATCGACTCATATTCAATTTTCTCCACCTCCTCCATGGAGATCTTGTACTATGGTTTCTTCTAATTTTAACTTCATCATTTCCTCCTCGGAGCTTTCTTCATCGTCAATGTTGATGGTCGGCTTAGTCCATCTAGTATATGTATTGGTTCTCCCCCATCCACATCCCCGGCCTTGACCTTAAGTGCGTGAACTAAAAGAACCCCCACCAACTTATTGAAAAAGAGTGGTGACAGATTACTGAGGCAGAGCTGATTGGCTTTGCCCTCGTGATCCTTCCAAATCTTCATTTTTATTTGTAACAAATTCACAAGAGAAGATAGTTTTATTTGGAGGTGCGTAGTAGGCTGCATCTTCCTGAATGCCAACTTCATGAACCGAAAATGGTTGTAAATCTCCTTTAATGCAATGTTCTTGTCCTTCCTTGTAATATTTGATGCACTGATGTAGGGAAGATGGAACCATGTTTTGCTCATGAATCCACTATCGACCAAGTAAAGCATTGAAAGAGGTTTCGATCGATGATATGGAATTTTGCGGCTGTTACTAATTCTTTGACTTCTATAAACAATATAATTGATCCAAGGGCTCTTTCTCCCTTCTGTTAAATCCTCTTAACATTATATTATCAGCTGTTAGCTCTTGAGCTTCAATATCCATATAAGCCAATGTCTATAGACTCATTAGGTTGAGTGATGCTCCAGGATCTACTAAAATTCTAGACAATACAAAACTGTCGACATTAACAGAGATGCTGAGCGGTCAGTTGTGGTCAGCAGTACCGAGCAACAAGTCTTAATTTGTGAAAGTTATCCCAGGCTATTTTTTTAACAAAAAAATATCAGCTGATGATGTGATGACCAACTGAGCCAAGCAAATCTCTAGGTCAAGCAAGGTTGTAACCAGAGACTTTCTCATCTCTTTCGACAGGATCAGAGCATCGTAGATGCTTAGTTTAGTCGACAACTTCCTAAGATGATCTAGCAAGTTAAAATCTAATTTATATGCTCCTCCAATATTTACTTGATTATTTGGTCTTCTACTGGAGGAGGTGGAGGTAGATCTTCTTGAGTAACTATTTGTTTTACTTTATCTACGGGAGCTGACCTCGAGGGTAACACTTTCTCTCTCCTTAGGTTTATCTCTGCGATTTCTTCTTCTTCTTGTAATTTTGTAGGTAAATTTTATGTGGCCTCTTCTACATTGTAGAGATCCAAGTTGATAGTGAGTGGTGTGTCATGACGCTCGAGGACTGGCTCTTCACTTCCGGTGCTGTCCTAACCGGTATCATCGATATTTTCTTCGTTCTTGTCAAATGAGTTCATAGGACTTAAGTATTATTTGAGGATCAGTTTGGGAATTAAGGTCAAATTTAGAAAAGTTAGTTACGTTATCACTAGAAATAGTTAAAACTTAGCCAAAATCAAAATTTTTATATTCATAAGACCTTGGTGGGGCAAAAAGATAATCATACATGGTCAGGGGTTCGAGGATTTTCTTCCCCGAATTTGAGACAACCAATCTAACAGAGGTAGCCCCTATCATATTCCCCACATTATCGGTCTTCATGACATCATTCTTCTCTTTCTCTTCTGGTTGCGGTGGTTTCTCTGGCAAAATCTCTATCTTGAACTGAGCAGGTTGTAGACTTTGAATGGCTGCTTGAGCTATCGGTCTTCATGACATCATTCTTCTCTTTCTCTTCTGGTTGTGGTGGTTTCTCTGGCGAAATCTCTATCTTGAATTGAGCAGGTTGTAGACTTTGAATGGCTGCTTGAGCTGAAGCGGTCTGAATCTGATCCAGTATCTTCTTGGATGATTTACTCAAAACTATACTCCATCCATCATTTTCTGAATACGAATCTATCAGAGTGATTATCTCGGCTGAAATCATATTTACAGAACCTTTTTCAGGTTCTTTTAAGTATTATTTCAAGATCATTATATTCCCTTCTTTAAGAATTTTTTTAGCCAATCCTTGAAAAAAAACATTCCTCTATAGTATGTCCAAGAATCCTGTGGTACAGGTAATAATTGGGTTGATCTTTCTTGTCAACTTGCTCAGGTTTCCTTGGATCTGACAATCTGAACTCGGGCTTAAGGAATTGTCGTGTGTCTGAACTCGGGCTTCTTCATTAGACTTCTGAATATTTTGGGTACAACTTCATCTTTGAAGGAATATACCATAATTCCCTTTCGTTCCGAAAGGGTCAGACCCTTCTTATCTTCAGTTCGATATGTTCCTCTTATCTCCTGTCAGAGTTTTTGTAGACTTACAATCTGAACTTGAGCTTGCTCATTAGGCTTCTGAATATTTTGGGTACAACTTCATCTTTTAAAGAATATATCATGCCCTTTCATTCCGAAAGGGTCAGACCTTTTTTATCTCATGTTCGATATGATCCTCCTTGATGCGACTATTGGCTAGATAGTCCATATTATTGTTTTCCTTGCTGAGCATGTTATAATAATGAATGGGAACTTTGATGAGAATATTCTGCTTATATCTTCATTGGTTTATTTCCCTTATCAACCGTTGCTACTGTCCTGGACTTCTTCTCGATTATTCGGGTTGTTCAGGTCTTCTCCAATTTCTCTTGAGAATCCAAGTGTTTAACTTCCTCTTGCAGATAGCTAGCTTTTATGAGTAGTTTCTTGAAGGACATGATGTTGAGTCCCTTAAGCTTGAAAGCTATTGGCCCATGGATTCTTTTGAGTTGAATCTAAATTGCATGGTGTTCCTGTAGCTGAGGTTCGCACTTCATGCTAAGGTTTTTCTAACTCAAGATATAATATACTACAGTCTCTTTAGGCTTTTGCCTCTCTACTATGAGATCTCCAATAGAAATATGATGTTGTGCTTCAACAAGTATCTTTAAAAATAGATGTTCTAACTCGACGAATGACTTCACTGACCCGTTGGGCAACTCGACATACCAATCAATGTTATCCCTGATAGGCTGCTGACAAACTAACGGAAAAGCAAGGCTTTGTTACCTTTGGTATTGCCACAACTGGCTTAAAAATGCACTATATGTTGTTTGGGATTTCCAGTCTCGTCAAATATCTTAAAGTTTTGTGACACAAAAACCTTAGGGTAGGGTACAACATTGAACTCCTTCGGGTAAAGTTTACCCTTTAAAATTAATGCACCGCCCTTAGATTGGCCTAAGTCTTCCCGAACTTGTTCGACCATTTATTTAAATTCTCATTCTGTATGATGCTCGATGGAGAATCCTTCTTTTGTTGATCATCTCTGTTAGCCAAGGCAATTTCCCTCTTTTCATGCGTGATATGTACAATCTCTGGCTAATTAACTTATGGAGAAGCTAACTGTTGTGCTTGAGAGTGTCCATGAACCATAGCCATGGTAGCCATGGAAGTGACCATCTCTTCCATCCTTTTCTCCATTTGGTTTATTTTCTCATTCTTTAGTATAACAACCCTGCGCAGATCATCTACGACATTCACTTCAACGAGAGGTTGGGCGTTGCGCGCAGATGTAGCAGCTCTGGTTTCGATGCATGAATATCCATGAAATTTTTATTAAGATAGTCATTAAAGTGAAAATCTTCATAATCATCATCAATGGAAATCCCATGTTCTCGAGCTAACTCAGAAATCTCGACCCCGAGCTTCTCAACTTTTTCTTTGATTATTGATTCTTGTATCATCTTGACATCTGGGGGACTCAGTTGAACATCCTCCATTTGTTCATCTAACTTGGTAGTAATAGCTGCAATGATGTTGGATATTTTGGACACTTGCTTCATTTCATGATCTTGCCATACGGGCTCACTGAACCGTATTGGTACGACAACCTTAGGTACCCATACCTTTTTCCTCGATGGTGATGTCTTGAGATGAGGTCTCTCAACAAAGGCATCGACATGTTGAAGAGATGTATTCTCTCCATGGAGCAGGCCAGATACAATACTGGGTAACCTCTTTGTATTTTTCTTCAAAACTTTCGAGACGTCCATATGGCTGGTAACTGGTAGAATTCTTAGACCCTAACGTGACTTAGCCGGTCAACGACCTGCAAATCCTGGAGTAGCAATAATAGAGTCAGTGGTGATGATTGTGATATCAACTCTACTTCCCAGGAAGAACCTGATGGGAATGCGAGCAAGCAAAGATTTAGTTGATCTTTGAGATCATCTGGCAGATCTGACATCTTTTAAAATTTCTTTCTTCATGCGAGAGGATACTGCACATCCCACTCGTTTAAGTAATTTGCTGACTTAATAGCCCTCTTTGGTAGCTAATCTCTGGAATATTTTATTGACTCAGCTGATAAGAGCATGTTTCTTCTTTCCCCACCATGTCCATGAGGTGGCAGTAAAGTAGCAGCAATCTTGTGGACACTTTCATACCCATTGGTGACCATTGTGGGATGGAACTTACTCCCTCGTAGAAGTGGATAAGTCTCCAGCAATTTTAGTGCCTTCTTATGAGGAATTTCATCAATAGACATTTCTTCAGAAATCAAGGCTTTAGCAACCCTCTAGCCTTTCAGTTCCGGTTTCTTCTTTGCCACCGAGTTAATGGCACAAACTTCAAACTTGATCCAATTTCAGACATTGATGGCAGGACAGTCAATCCTTCGGTTGTAGCTTCAATGATCATAACCACTTTTTCCTTAGCATAAGTGGGAACAATAGGCTTAATAGGTGATGGGGAAATAGTTTCTATCTTCTTTTAAGAAGGAAAATCCTAAGGACAGTTCAGGCTGAACTCAGCTGATGGCTTCTGAATTTACGGAGCGGTAACTTTTACTATGACAATGGGAGCCTTTCTGAGCATGACTTCAAGTTCATCGAATCATGCTTCAAACTTGATGGTGGGGGAGATGTTGTGGGCATCACGGTTCATCAACAGGTTACACGAGAAAGTGAGAATAGGGAACACCATTGCAACAGCTTAAAAAAGAATGCTCTAGCGTTAGTTATTTGGCCAATAACTTGTAATTCTAGTGCGAGCAATAATGAATTAGCAAAGGTCGATCGATGGACTTGGCAATTCTTTTATTTTAATTTTATTTTGTCAAAAATATTTCAAAATTTAGTAAAAGTAACTTTGAAAATAGGAAAATTTAATTAATTATATATGGAAGGTTTACAGAGCAAGCGCAACATGACACACTTCAATTTAATTTACAAAATAACAAACTAAACTCAAAAGGGAAAGTGAAGTTTAAGACCCAATGCAGGGCTGACTTCACAACGCACAATGCCCAAGTGGAATTAGTCCACCAACACCCCAATTGGGGGTTCAACCCCACATAACAAAATTCCTAATGAACTCTTGACTCTCTCTATCCAAAGATGATTGAACAGACGGTCCTCAAGTCCGAAAGAGCTGACCGTACTTACCCAAGAAAGAAATGGGTGAAGAATGCCAATAGAAGAAGGGTAATCTGGTCTATAAAAGACATGGACACATTACCAATGTATGAAGACAATATTCCTTGAATTAAATGGATTGAGAAACTAGTCCCCAGTTGAGTCGCCAGAAGCTGTCGGCACTATTTTCAGGGGAGTCCTGTGGAAGCAGTTAGTCACCGGAATTGGAATTTTGTCGCCCGCTTCAGAGGAACATTTTAATTTTAAAAAAATATGAACTCAAACTGATCCCATATCTTTCAAAGTTTAGTTGAAAGAGCACTACACTTCAAGCTATGTATCTACCTCAAAACATAAACGCATAACTTGATAAACTAAGAAATGTATGACATCTGTCTGGTCTGCAAAACCGTTTTATTTATAAGCCTACAAGTTCCCCTATTTAATATGAAAAATTAAATAAGCTTTATATAAGGTTGGGTTCTTGAAAGTTTCCTATAAAGGCAAGCCCTTATAGCTAATTACATCTTAGATAACCGAACTCACCTAAGAAAAAGAAAAACTCTCGATAAAAATCAGAGGATATTGTCTTCAAAGAGGTCAAAAGAAATTCAAAGGAATAGGACTTTCCAAAGAAATCAAGGAGGTGTGAAAGGCGAATGGTTCAAATTTGGAACATTTGTTTTTGGAATCCAATTGAAGAAGAATTAGGGGATGTCACAGATCCTAAGGAGAACCTCGGTGACTTCCCTAGCTATCCTACGGATTTGTTTTAATTTAGAGGAGAAAATTTTAAATGTTTCATCTTACTAATTTTATTAATTAGGGCTTACATTTATGTGAAATGATCATACAATTAGCCCGAAAGATGTGAGGACTTAGGTCATGATGAATGACAACCTCGGAATCCTAAAGCGCGTTAGGGCTTAAATTGTGTAGCAGAGCCATACAGAAGCCTAAAGGAAAGTTGAGGATTTATGTCGCACTGAGGATTTTTGTTGCATAAGCAAACAACCTCAAATTCCTATGGTTTGTTGTTTAATTCTAAAGAATTGTTTAGCCGGTGTAGACATGTTTTGTTGTTGAAGATGACCTTGCTGCCTACAATGCTAGCTCTAAGCTCCTCCTCATGGCGAGTTTAAGTTTTTTAATGTGTCAAAGCATGATGTTAAATCAAATGTTTTCTAAGGTTATGGTTATTTAAATATTATGGGGAATGTTAAAGTTTATTAGAGCGACACCGGTTAGGATCCTACGGTTTGCTCATTCTGGCACCACTTTTTTTCTTCGGATCACTTAATCAAAATGCATTTACTAAACCCAATTTAATGAGTTCTATACTTTCATTTAGACCATGGGAAATGTCATTAGCAACCATAGGTTGCCTCCTCTGAGGGATTCCTGATCATCCGATAGAGACGTTTTAATTTAGTAGCATTTTTTTTTGTGATTAAATTTTGAGTTGTTTTATATTTTGACTGTTGTGGCGGTAAATTTTATCTTGTTTAAATTTTAGTTTAGTTTTTGATATGCAGGGTGACTTTAAGTATTCAAGCAAGAAACAAGAGGTAAAAAAAGTAAATGCAATAACTTAAAAGCATACATGTCAATTTTTCCCGCTCCTCCATCTGAAAAGTTAGCTTTGACAATATGTATATAATTTTGCAAGGAATTCAAATTGCAGGAGTAGATAAAGACATAGCTACAAAACCTCAATTTATGACTTTATTGAGTCTTGAAAGATTTTAGTGGTTGATTTTAGAACAAAGTATAGCAAGTTCAATTTGCACTTCAAAATATTTAAGAGATTTCAAAGTGCTCGGAGCATAACCCTGAACCACTTTAAAGATTTCCTGAAATATTTTGAGTTCACTTTGAACTTATCCATGTTGTTTTATTAATCATCTAAGGTTAAGCTAAGGTTATCCCATTGCTCAAGGAAACTTTATGATTTATTTATGCCAAAGCTACGACACTCAATTAATCAATCGATATTTCATTTAAGAGTTATATGGGTGGGTGCACCAAAGGCAAATTTAAGTAAGTAAAGGTTTTGGTTTCCAAAGTTAAAATCGGGCTTGTAGTGTAAAAAGGTGTTAATCCTCAATCATGCTATCTTCTAAATTTGATCAAATAAATTTAAGTATCAAGCTTAGGTCACTACCAAGCCTTGAACAATCACAGTAGGTGAAATGATAACCTAGCAAAATTTGGATTTCAATGACATGCATTCTTATTAAAGGATCACATTATCATCAATTACGGAGTTAAAATTAATGAAATATTATCTTTCTAACTCGAACCCATCACTTGAGAATCATTTAATTTTGATTGACTTCCAATTCATGATAAATAAGGAAACTATAATTTTGTTCTTATTATAAAAAAGGTGGTAAGTGAGCTCTTAACTTTTAATTCCATTGTATTTCAATCATCCAAACAAGTTCGTTAGGATCAAAATTACCCATCTTCCATTTGATAAATCCTAAATCTTGATTGAGGCACCAAAACCTAAAGTTACTCCTTCGCCTTTGAGGGCCATCACCTCATAACTCATTAATCAAAATTCAAAAGACTTTGATAATTTTTAGATTGTCCCATCCATGGGTCAACTAAAACATTAGAGGACAAATTGTGGATTTTCAAAATTTAATTTAATTTAAATAATTATTTAAATTTTAAAAGTAGAATTTTCAAAAAGATTTACTTAAATATCCAAAATAAAGATTTTATTTATGAAAAAATTATTAGAGGTCCCCTTAGGTCAGAGAAACACTTAGGCAAAATTTCATAATTTTGATTTAAATTATTAATTTAATTTTGTAATTATTATTAATTTTTATGATTTTATTTGAATGGAAAAGATGTTCTATGTACAAAAAAATTTGTTTTTATTTTTATTAAACCTCTCTGAGCCCAGGGAACTCAGAGAAACAAATTTTGTATTTTTATAATTTTTAAATTATTTATTATAATTATTTTAATGAGAATTATTTTACTAGGAAAATAAGAAAATTTTATTTTAAGCTTTTAAATATTTAGTTTTAACCTAGAAAAATGAGGAAAAATATGCTAATGAGTTCTAAGTGATCAGGGAACAATTTGACACATTTTAAAATATTTTGGTATTTTTGGGATTTTTCATCATTGTTAGTTATTATAAATTTAAAATAAAGCTCAAAAATCAAGTATTTTCTTATAAATAAATTTTATTTTTCCTAAGTGACCCTCATCACAAGGAATTTAGAAAAACAATTTCCATAATCTTCCCAAATTTATTTAATTTAATATAATTATTTTTGTACAAAAATACAAGGTTTCTAAGAAAACCACCTCTAATGCTTAGACTTAGTTAAATAATTTTTAAATTTTTATAGTGAGTAAATAATGATTTTTATATATAGTTTGGAATTGATTTTGTCAAATCAGAATCAATTTTGTCAATTTTTTATTAATACTTATTTTACATAAATTAAAGAAAGGTATATCCATTTAATTAACTCTAGAAATTTATAAGATAATTTAAATCATCATGACAATTTTCCTAAGCTTCTCTGACCATACGAAACCTACTAATATTATTCTCATAGTTTTACAAGTGGTATTTTAATTTATATAATTAAGATAAGTCAAAATAGCCATCCTAGCTTGAAATTTAAGGTTAGAAGCATAGAGATGCCCTATGCCCTTGGAAAAATCAGAGAACATCCCCTATGTCATAAGGAGTGAATCCTAAGAGTTTCAAGCCATGGTGAGCAATGCTTGATCATAATTATTTAAAATACTCTAGAGAGTATTTAATTCATTAAAAAATAGAGAGTTAACAAATAATTTTTAGTTTTAGTGCACATTATACTCCTCTGTTCATTGAGCAAGAGTGAATTTTTATTTTATTTTTATAATTTTTTTAGAGAAGGATATGGATTTTTGAAGTTCAAAGATTTAAATAAGTTCAAAAAAATCCATATTTTTCTGCTTAAACACGCGACTCCACCTCAGCCTCATCCGCTTCAAACTTTACACACAGCGCTCCATTATTCGACGTCGCTAGCCACCTCTGATGCACCGCGACCCTTTTCGTTCCAAAAGTTCATCCAGCCTAATCTCCTCCATCCATTAAATAAACGCACGATCAAACAACTCTCCTTCATCATCCCCAAGTGTCCAAACCCAAGAACTGTTCACAATAAAAACCTTCATCTACTCGACCAAATCGCATGGGGTTTATTTTAAACCTTCATCTACTCGAGACAAACATATGTATATGACTAATATGGTATGAAACACAACAAATATGTATGGAGAAACAAAATAGGCTAAGATTAGGGTTGAGGTTCAATACCTTTGTCTGAGAGGGGAAGCCTTAATCAGATGGTTGTGGTGGCTTTGATTGGATCCAACAAACCTCCAGATGAAGTTCTAAGTTCTGGTAAAATTTCTAGGCATGATTTTGAGAAAGCTTGACTTCAGGTGTTGGTCAAACACTAGGTTAGAGGCTCTCTATGATGGAGATTTTGTGGGGAAACAGCTTCTCTCACTCAGGGGATAGCGTGTGCATAGTTAATTGGAGTTTGGTTCATTGTTGAGCTATGGAGAAATCTGTCCAGGTTTTAGGGTAAATTTCAGTGAATAAATTGGCTCTATAGAGTGGCTATGAGTGGCTGAGAGCAGGCGAATTACATAAGGTTTGAAGAAGCTCTAGGGAGATTTTGGCAGAGTTTCCTAACGGTTTCAAGTTCTCTCTCATTTGGTCATGGAAAGCACCATTTATAGCCATGGCTTCTTGGTGGAGCTCAAGGCTAGGAATTGGGTGCTAAAGCATGCTGAGGTGGAGGGAAGAAAGGCTCTAGTGGCCAATGGGAGTGAGCCAAGTTAGGGAGGTTTAATTTGGCCACTTGAAACTCCCTTGGGATGGCTATTTCCAGTGGCTAAGGTGGTGTTTGGCCGATGTCTGGTCACCTCATAGCTTAGGAAGGTCAGGGGGTGCTTAATTATGATTAACTCCCAAGGTAAGCAATGATGGAGAAGATATTTCATGTTTAGGCCAAAAATTGGTAAAATACCTTCAATCAAAGGACCACTGGTCCATATCTCTTCTAGGTTAGGCTAGGTGATTCTATCTTTGTCTCTAGGCTCCATTTGGTGCCTGTGGTGTCATTAATTTGGTCACCTGGGAATGGCTTAATCAATTTTTGTGCATGGGTTCAATTTGGGTTGAATTGCCTTGAAGTTAGGTTTTGATTAGGCTAGCCATGAAATTTAGCCCAATTTTTTGATCAATTTTGTCTGGATGATTGTCATAAAGAGTTTAGAAAAGAATTGAAATAATTTTGAATTGATTTGGAGGTCCAATTTGAAGGAATTTGGACATTTGATCAATTTGGGAATGTTGGGCTTGACATAGGTTTGGGTTGAGCTAGAGTTGGGTTAAGTCCAAATTGAGGGCTCAAAATAGTCTAAAGGAATTTCATGAAGTGTTCCTAACATTAATTGGGTGCCAATTTTGGGGTTTGGTCATTCAATTTGGGGACATTTGGAGATATGGCAAAATTGGGGGTTTTGGTCCATGTTGGTTTTGAGTAAAATTGGGGCTTGAACAAGGCCAATTGTCGGTTCAATTTGGTGTGTGGAGATGTTTCAAAGAGTTTATGTGCATATTTGGGGCAATTGGAAAGATTTGGGGGTTCAATTGAGGGGGATTTTAGTTTTTGGCCAAATTGTGGCTTTTTTATTTGGGTTGAACATGGACTCAAATGTGGGTAAATTGGACTTGGATTTGGTTTGAATTAAGTATGATCATGATGAATTTGATTTTGGAATTAAAATTGGAGAAGATTGGGATCAAATTGGTTGATATTTAGGGTGAATTTGGGGGAAATGGGCTTCTAAGGGCAATTTGGAGTTTTTTTGTCAAAGTCGGTCAAATTGATTAAATTAGATTTAATTGAAGGATCTAAATTGGTTTTGGAGACATTTGCAATGATTTTGAGGGCTTTGGGAAACTTTGGGCCACTAAGGGTTTTTTTTTTAATTTTGGTAAATTTAGGGGTATTTCTGACAATTTTGGCTAATTTGGGAAGTTGTGGGCAAATTGGATGATTTCAAATGGCTTGAGATGATTTTTGAATAAATTTGGGTATTTTGGGTGAAATTAGGAATTTTGGTCAAATTTGGGGTTTGGGGTTGTTTTGGTAAATTGGGTAGATTTTGGAGGCAAAAGGCTAAGTTTAAAATTTTGGTGAAATTGAGGTGCCAACCACTCTATTTGAGCTATGGACCAGAGGAATCCTCTACTTTCGGTCCTTCATGTAATGGTCTTAGCTAGACCCTAGCCTAGTGCTAGTGTTTCCAGAAGAGCATCTACATGAGTTTCTCAAATGGTCAAGGGACCAAAGTTAAACAGGTGTTTAAGGTTGTGATTGTATGTGAGTGATAAGGTATGCACCAGCTCAATACCAACACCCAAGGTCAACCCTAAGGCCATGCAGTCCTATGGGGACTCCCCTTGAGCTCCCCCATATTGACCCCACCCACCAAGTACAAAAGGTCATGACTAATATATGAAACTTCAAGTTGAGAGAAGAGTTTAGAAGTTTTAATAATGAGGGTTCCTTTTCTAGTCCTCTATAAATACTCAACATGAAAGACTTATGGCTAGACCCTAGGCTACTAAGGAGGAAACTAGACCTCAACCAAAAGTGAGGTCAACAAAGTTTGCTAAGGAATTTCCTTGTACTCCTTTCTACCCTTGCTATGATCAAAATTGTTTGGTGAGTGGAATGGAGAATATCACTACTCATCAGAAGTGGTCCTAAAGATTGTTTTTATATAGATATTTTTTTATATGTTATGTCATTTCATGTGGTGTGTGTATCATGTTTGTGTTAAGACTTAGTGTGGTTTGTATTGTCTTTATTTTATGAACATCTAACTAATGTCTTTGTAGCTGTGTTGTATTTATTGAAATTATTATTAATATAAGAACACATTATGTTGTGTTGTAAGAGAGTGGCCTTATGCATTCAAACTAAAATTTCCAAATTTAAAATTTTTGGATTGGCGGCAAACTCAATATTTATAAAATTGGCCGTTAAAATTTGAAAAATAGCCTTTCTGGATCCTAAATTTTTTATTTCCTCTTTAGATATAAATATTTTTGATATTTCGATGAGCATGAACGACGCTATAGCGCCACTTCTTGGTGCTATAGTGCTATTCATCAGGCTATGCAAGGCGCTATAGCCCCACTGCCTAACATTTTAGTCCCAAACTAACCCGTGATTCATTTTAAGTGCTTGGACCCACAAATTTCACCATTTTTACCCTTATTTCATCTCCTTGCTCAATTTTTCACATTTTGCTCCCCTAAGGTTTCAATTTGTGCTTGATTGGCCTAGAGATAGACTTCCAAACTTGGGATTTCTTCATCTCTAAGTAAGATCTTCACCTTAGCTTTCAAAAATTTTTATTTGACAATGGATTTCATCCACATTGTGCATTAGGCTGAAAATTAGAAGATTTAATGAAAATAGTGTGAAATCCATGGTTGAATATTTATTTTGGTTTAGATTGTGATTTTAGGAGCATTTTAAAGTTGAGTTTGTGATTTTTGAAATTTATCTTGAAAATTTTTATATTAAACATGACTCCTAAGATGAAGAGAGGCAAGGAAATGATAACTTTTGATTCTGATAAGTTTGCCAATGCAAAGACATGGGACAGATATGCTGATCTGCAATCAATGAAATTGATTGTAGAATGCAATTTTCTACATCCTAGGGGTACTATTGACTAGTTGATTGCAGAGCGACAGTGGAAACACTTTTATTATTTCACTATCGTATCTGTGATTTTAGTTGTTTAAGAATTCTATCCCAACTTGCCAGATAAATCTGATGAATTGGTTTATGTGTGCGAGCAGTATGTAGATATTAGTTCTATTTGAATTAACCACATATACCAAGTGCACAATGTTCCAACTTGTTTCTTTTCTAAGCTCCATCCTACTAATAATGAATTAGATGAGATTATGAGATTTTTTATGATGGAAATGGAGTTTAGAAGATTAATAATGGGCGAAGGGTGAACTTTTCTTTTTCAAAACTTAATGTTCATTCTCGAGCCTGACACTATTTCATCTCTGGTAGATTAGTGCCTACCAACCATTTTATTGAGGTAACCCATGAGAGGTCCACTTTAAAGAATTGTATTCATATGAAGAAACCTATTGACATTGGCACCCTCATTTATACCAAAATACATTTTTCCTCGAGAGGAGGAACTACAGGAGGTTTTGGCTACTCTGCTCTTTTTACTACCTTATGTGCTGGATCTACAGTGAAGTATGAGACTTGGGAAGAAAATTTTCCATCTCATAAACCCATTGAAAAAATGAATTTGGAAAAACATGAGAGATTTTTTGGGACTAGACCTAGAACTGGAGTTAACATATCATCTACTTCAGCTTCTACTTCTGCTCCTGCTCCTACACAATCTACTTCTGATTATACTTCTTTGTAATCTCTTATGAAACAAATGATGATGGAACAAGGATATATCATAACTTTACAGAATCAAGTAAAATGCCTTAAATCTCATTTATATTATAGTGATGATATTATGCTGAGGAAGGTTGAGTATGATGTTTTCTTATAATGAGGCTATGAGGAGATACATGGGGGGGTGACAATTATGTGGAATTTCCTACTCGCCTCACTTTCACACCATATCGGCCTTCTGAGATGGCTGAGGACAATGATTTTGGTGAAGATGATGATGATGATGATGGTGAAGATGATGTTGGAGATGATGAAGATGTTGATGTTTACTTTGTGTTTTATTTGTTTTCTTTGATGTATTAGAATATTTGGACTTTGTTTTGTATGTGATTTGTTGTATTTATGTTGTAATGTGCTTGTATTTAGTTTATTTTAATTATTATTTCTATTAAACTATTAGTTCTGCTTTTTATCTTCTGCTCCAATTTAAATTCTAGAGTAGTGTTCATTTTATGTTTTTTATTGTCATGCATGCTAATCTTATATTTATCACTACTTTATACTTAACTTTTTTACTTGTGCCTGCATTAATTTCCTTATTTTGAAATTTTTTAAAATTTTTTCACTTCCTTCATGAACTTTCCTACATTAAATTATTTTAAAATTTTAGGTTTGGGGAAATGGAGAAAACTATTTTAAACTAAACTTTATTTTGTCCTCAGGAATTGTATTTTTCAAAATTATTTTTAACATAACCTATGGTATGTAGAGTTAACTTTAGAAAACTATATTTTTTATTTTATGAAAGTTGTAAGAAAACTAAGTAAAAAGTTTTTAATAATAAAGGTTAATTCTAGAATTATGATATTTATTATTAACGGTTTGGAGTTATACTTTTTGCTATTTAATGTAAAAAAATTATATTTTTAGAAAATTAAGGATCTTAGATTTATACTTAAAAAGAAAGAATTGAAACTTTATGAAAATCCTCAAAGCTAGTACACATTTGTTAAAGTAAAGAAATGTGATATGCTTTTAAAATTAAGTGGAGGATAATAGAGTTCAAAATCAGTAAAGGCTATCTAGATATAGTAATCCTCGCATGACATATGAAAAAATAAAAAAAAAAAGAGAAAAAGAAAGGATTGAAAATGATCCTAAAATAAAAAGAGAAAGAAAAGGAAAAAGAAAAAATATATATGTGAGGAGAAGCTTGAGAAGATGCCTAATTAAAAATTGGCTCTACTTGAATCAACTTAAGGAAGGAAACTTAATTACATTTCTAACTTATACTTTGAAGTATTAGCACACTTTACTAATAAAGTTCTCATGAAATTCTTTTTCTGGTAATTCTTTTAAGTATCTTAAGTATGGCTAATTGCCATTATTTTTGAAGAAAAAAAATCAGAACTTTTGAACTTAACTGCTAAATGTTCTTGAGCTTAATCGCTAAATGCTCTTGTAAATAAAAAAGCTGAGTTGTTAAAAATTATTCTGAAAGTTTTACTAGAGGAATTATAAAATAGAAATTACAGAATTCTTTAAGTTAAATTTTCTACCACATGTTATAAAATTTATATGTAGAGTAAAAAAAATTACTTGAGGACAAGTAATCTTTAAGTTTGCGGGAATTGTTCCACCTCAAAATAACCTATTTTTAAAGAACATTTAAAGAAAATGAGGAAAAAATGGAGCAAAAATGATAATTTTTGTGTGGCACTATAGCGCCACCCCTTGGTTCCATAATGCCACAGACAAGCGAGAAGGGAGCTATAATGCCCCAAACTGGTGCTATAGCGCGAATAACTACCTTCCTAGAAGATGCATCAAATTTGACCGATTTTTTAGGGATGTTTGAAGCAACCATTGGTTATTTTTTGTTTTATATTTAATGAGAAGGATTTGGCTGAATTTAAGGACCTTTTGGAGCCTTAAAACTTCAATTGGGCATCAATAGTGAGTTAGGTTGCACATATTTTGTGTTCAAGTGTAAGTGTGAGTGTGTTTTAGTGTTAGGAAGTTTAGAGATTGCTTAGAGGAAGCTCCAGAAGTTTGCTTGGGGAGAGACATAAGGTACTTTGTATTTGTGTTTAATTTTGGTTGTAAGATTTGCATTTCAATGTAAATGCTTTATTTTTGTTTAACCTCCATGAATTATGAGTAGTTCCCTTTCTTTCTTCTTGTATATGGGACTTAATCTTGTTGGATGAGAATGACTTAAAGATTTCTTTTTACTATAAAAAATTGTAATGGTGTTTTTACCAAATCTTAATTTACTTTACAAACTGGCCACTTGTGAGGTTAAAATCCATTAAGAAACATAACGACATGGGAGGGCTATGATTTCACCCAACTAGTGGATTCCACACTTCATTCTAGGCAGAGTCATTCCGATCACCTAATGTTTTTCTTGGTTCTATTTAGATCTCGGAGTCGCCATCTTATCTATTTATGTGTCATCGTATAATTTTCCTATTCGAATAAGTATCCCTCCTGATTCAAATGAATGACTCGAAGAGGAAAGGAATCAAATAATAAAATGACGTACGACAACAAATAGACAAACAAATCAAAATGAAAAGAGACGGAAGGAATAAATAGTGGTAATCCTCATTTCATGGAACGAGAGTATATGTCCAAACAAAATCAGATCAAAGTACCCCGAAAAACAACATCCACGTAAAGAACCTATATAAGCACCCGTAATCAGATAATGAAAAAGGACGTTTTTGTTCTGGGGTTAAAATTCTCCCAGAGGAACGTATTCCTACTGGTTTATTACATCTTGGGGAATACCCAAGAAGGCTCATGATGAAAGGAGTTCTGCTTTATTTTCATGAATCTTGGTCATAGGTTATCAAAAGGTGGTTATTTCGTATGTGACGGTCCTAATGCTTTGAAGCTCATGTCAAGCCATCAAACAGAGAGTAAATCTCTCACATCCAAATGGATAGTGGCTCCTCAACACACGATACTTACGAAATAACCATAAATCACTTGACGGGGGTATCCCAATATGTCATAGAACATCTGGGCCATAAGGGCAGAGGACAAATCATCGTATCATAAATGAGTGGCAGCTTATTGGCATCGAGTCGTTAAAGTGATATCTGCAAAGTCGAAAGAGCAGAGAGGGCTCAACAAAGGTAGTCCAAGGTGGGAAGAAGTTGTCCTAATAGGTTTAGGTGGCCAGGTCAGGGTACTACGGACCCGTAGTCCTAAGCCACTGGGACCTTAAGTCTACCTAGTTGTAAAGGTAGTCAACCCAACACAACTAGAGATCCCCGGTCAGCAATCCATGAATCGCGTCGTCCGTAGGCATCTCGGTAGCCCCAAGGTCAAAGGAACGAGACTCTATTGTATGACTATCAGCTGGAGCTGAAAGAGGCGGGACTTATACCTGCCAAAATGATGAGGATGCTGCAGGAAGGAACAAGAAAGGGAGGTTTGGCTATAAATCTCAAAACACTCAAATAAGAGGACTTATTCCCCTTCTGGATTGGGGTGTCTCTTAAATTCTTAAGCTTGCTAAACAAGCACTTAAATGAGATTGTGCTGAGTCCGTTGGATTGGAGAAGCACGTGGGCTACTCCTTAGGACATGCAAATATGATGCAATTATCTATCACATTTCTAAATGTGGAGGCCCTATTAAGTATGATTGTGTTATAGTCATGCATGCAAACCATTTTTAAAAACAGCCCAAAAGCCATGAGTAAAGTAAAGATTAATTTACAAAAAAACCTTAAAAGTCTTAGTCCTAAAATTTTGATTATCTTAGACTTTTATTATTTGGATTTTTATGTAAGGAAAATTAGAATGTGAGGTCCAGATATACAAAAAGAAACAAAATAAAACGCTCCAACATGCACGGGCACATGAGAAGAAAAAGGAAAGAAAAGCACACCAAAAGAATATTAAAAAAGGCCAAATGTCGCTGGACTGACAACATAATCTAGGAAAATTAGTAAAAGCAACCAGACTGCATATACAAGCAAAAGTTCTAAGTCTATACAAAAATGTAAACTTCAGACTTAAGGTAAGGGACAGGAGCTGCTGCTCCTGGTCCTCGTCACATGGTTTGATGCTTCCTCCATGTCAAAACCTATGTCAATACCTCATTTTTAATATAGACTCTTCTAAGGCTCTATCAAATACATTTGAAATAGAAAATAAAGACTCGACCTGTATAAAACAAGTGTTAGCGGGAACGTCATGCACTGTAAAAATAAATAAGCCGTGCCTTATAATTAGGGGAGCTAAGAGCTCCTGCAAGCAAAGGATTAGAAATCATTACATGCTCCCCTCATAATATCACATGTGTGAGTGTGTATAAATATGCATGGCCCCTGCAAAAGATCTCCCTAATATACTATCATACACAAGAAGCATACAAGCACATCGAAAATAGGTGAGAAGGTGACACATGGCTAGCGCAAGACAACACAACACAAAACAATAGCTAGAGGTGTTGAAAATACTACCTAGCATCCTAAACCCTAGCCTAGCAAACCATCTAATGACAAGTGCATCAACCTAGTTTCTAAGTGTGGGGTAAGTCTGGGCATGGTATGACTTTGACAGGGTCGTCACTCCTGTCCATCCTAAAGATCCAAAAGATTTGAAGGGTGTCACGAAGAGGGGTGACACAAGTTAGATCCAATAGATTCATAGCGTAGTCATTTTCATGTCAATCCTGATGACTTAAATCGCATTGCTCATCCAGATCGACCCGACAAGCAATGCTCGTTAAGGCATCATGACCAACACGGGAGTCACTCTCCTAATGGGTCTGACTCGCTATCCTTGTGAACATGCAAATGCAAATGATTGGTTAAATCATAAGTGGTTAAAGTTCCATGTGGCAAGGTCTCAAACAATATAGGCATACCGTAGTGGCAGCAGCCCCAAGAGGTATGCTGACGCAGCAGTGACTCAACGGAATAGACTTGCCAAGGTGGCAGCGGCCCAAAGAGTATAAGCATGTCGTGGTGGCAGCGGCTCTAGGAGGTATGACAATAGGGTAGTGACTTGTAATGGTTAGGTATGACATGCAGCAGGGACCTGAAAAGGGCGAGCATGTCGTGGTGGCAGTGGCCCCAAGGGGTATACCAATAGAGCGATGACCATTTAAGGGTAGGATGCCGTAGCGATAGGGGTCCAAAGAGAATGTACAACTAGAGCATATGATCATAATCATGAAGCCGACAAATGCAAGATAGGATGCGGTAATGCAATCTTACATATGCACTATAATATGCAAAAAAAATGCAAACACACATGCAAGCCAGTATGATGATGCAAGTAATTGATCGACCGGGTCGAGGAATATGGTTGAGCCAAAGTGTCATGCCAACCGACTCAGGAAAGCTAATTAGAATGAAATAAGATGCCCGACTGGCTAGGGCTATAGGTCGGAGAGAAATGAAGTGCTCGCAGAGCTGGGGCTGCCGATCGAAGTGAAGTGAAGTGTTATGCAACATGCAGAATGCAACATGCAAGCATACACATGTAGAATGGAGTCATTCCCATGCTAACAACCTCGTCGGTAAACCTATGGTCAACATATAAAAAAATGGCGATTGCCACCTTTGCTTTGGCGAAGCACGTGGGGAACTTATCCTCAGATCTCTAAGGGGAAGTTTTCCACCATGTCGTGAAACGGGTTAGTAACGACGCT
>NW_018229238.1:94708-102761 GCF_001263595.1 Phalaenopsis equestris
TGAATCCACGATACCTCTGAGCATTACAAAATGAGCTAATCACTCACATTTTCTCATTTTCCAAAGGCCTGCTTTTTAATCTTTCTAAATAGATTGAAGTGACCAAAGCAAATGGGAGCAAAGGGGGGCTCCAACCATTAAATTTTTTTTTCTATGTATAGTAATCAAATAGGATTTGCTCGGCTATCATACGGGAATTGTTTGCATAAGGAGAATGCTATCCTAAATACCAACTCTAGTAAAACAAGAAATCCATCACACAGGTGCACTACCGCACAGGCTCACGTCGGCGCACGCACCGCGTGTGAGCGATCGAACCCACATGCTTATCACCACTAAAGCCTAAGGCTAGCTAGAAAGTGAAATGCAAGAGGTTTAAAGGAATTATATTGCCACAATATTTGCACGAAGACTAATACAGTTAGAGGAAGCTCCTTCACAAAGTGGAAGTTCCTTGCTTCCTTCCAAACAGCGACGGTGCTTGTTGTCCGGCGATGTCGAGGTACTTTGATGAAGCGTCCAGTCATCGGGAAGGTAGAACAGAGATGTGCGGATGTTAGCTCACCGAAGAAGCAAGCTGAGAGCAAAGGAAATATGTTGGGAGAACGTAAAGACTGAAGCTCTCGTCTATGTTTGCTCCAGCAATAATATGATGCCAGCGAGGACAAAGTAGACAAGGTTAAAGAACTCATGCAAAGTTAGCTAGCCAAACGAGAGAAAGAAAAAAAAAACAAGCAATTGAAGGTGGTGGTCGACGGCTCCAATAAGGAAGGTTGACTAGAGGTGTTGCTCGGCTAGGGAGGGGTACCGGTGAGGAGGAAGCATGTCGGCAAGGAAGACTGGTGACAGGGTGAGGTAGATGAGCGGATGGCCGGCCAAAAAAAGGATGAATAAAGAATGGAAGGGATGGCCGATGGCTAGAGAGGCTCCGACAGCCTTCATCGACGATAAGGGAGGTCTGATGAGGGTAGACTGCAGTGCAGGGAGAGGGAGCACAAGCTCTCCAGGCTCATCTTCGCGAGACCGAGCGGGAGAAGAGCAGGCCTGCGTAGCTTTTTTTTCTTTTTTTTTTCTTATAGAAGGTAGATGACCTTTTCTTTTCTGCGAGAGAAGATATATTAGGATACTTTTTCTTATTTTTTTATCGCCTCTCCCTTCTTTTTTATATAGGGGATCCTTCAAGATATATTAGGATAGCTTTATTTTTTTTATTTTTTCACTATTCTATTACTTTTTGGACTACAGGAATGTGAAGGTTCCCCTAAATTATTTATTTTTTTATTACCCTTTTCTGAACATGCACATGGGATGTAATAACAGAGATAAAGCTACATGCCTGAATTTAGTAGCATGCGTGAATTTAATAGCATGCGTGAATTTAATAGTTGATCATTTATTTATTTATTTATTATTATTATATTGTTTATAGTAATAATAAGAATATTATTATTATTATTATTATTCACATATTTTTTGCTGAGGCGCGTACTTGTGGCTAGATGAACGTCTCCCATAAGTAAAATCAACATTCTAAACATGTTCCTACTGTCTGTTTCATAATCTGGGGATGTTCAGACCACTTTTTAAACAATTAGGCATACCATGATAATTAAAGTCTTTTTAGTCCACATGCTAAGCCGTAGCAAAACGAGTGCTCACATGAGGTAAAACCGACGTTTCGAACGCACTCGCATGGTCTGTTTTCTTGTCCGGAGTCATTCAGACAAGTTCATTGGCTATTGGGCTTTGAGCTAATTTCACATGGGTCACGATGAAAAATATTCATTGGCCCGATCGGCGTCGTCCATTATACAAAATTTCGATCAGTCTAAGTGTAAGCGAAAGCAAAAGCCTAGTAAAGTGACCCCGACTACGTGCCCCGTCAACACGCGCATGTAAATCTTGAGCAAACGTCTCAAGCTACGGGAAACACCAAATGCATGAAGCATGACCCCGATAAGCTCAGGTGGACATCCAACACATGCGACATCAAAATTGATGCCAATAAAGGACCCCCAACAAATGTGTTGCGTCATTGAGGCATAGTGCACTTGTTGGAAACATCCTCAAAGAGATTCTCTCCCAGTCAAAACCAACCAATCATAAATGAAACCCAAAAAGACTAGATAAACTGGACAAGGTATGGCTTGGGTGGTGGTCAATAGCCGAAGCTAACTGTCCATTGAGAAGCTCAACCAAGCTAGTTAAAGTGGAAAAGATATGGCTGAGAAAAATCTTGCATGAACTCACTCAAAATGATAGATTGATCTGTCTGACCTATCTTTTGAAAAGACAGAATTGATGAAACCTCACAATTGACCTCATTCGTAACTATGAGGGAGAAGGCTCAATCATCTCGTGTGACCAAGTCTCCTATTATCTTTGTCCTCAAAGGGACCCTGATTGGGAGTCTAACTGATCCTTTTTAAAATAAGCACCCATCACTTTAATCAGGTGGCTATAGCGCACAATAATCCTGATCAAAGGTGGTGATCGGCTAGTGTCTCAATAGTATGGTTGACCAAGAAGGCCCGATCATCTCGTGTGACCCAGGTCTCCTACTGTTCTCACACGTGAAGAACTGACTAGTAAGTTATCCTAGAGGGTGGCACCAATCACGAAAATCTAGGTGGTCATAAAGACCAAGAAGTCCTAATTGAAGTAGCAAGTGTTACAGTGACTCAATAGTATAGAAAGTTTAAAAGGCCCGATCATCTCGTGTGACCTAAGGTCTCTCATCTCTTGCATATGGGTTTTTGGCTTAGAGGCCACCCCTATCCACAAGAGGTAACTACCCTCTATCTGACCACATTCGATTGGACAGAGGTGGGAACCCAAAATTTTGCTGAAATTACTCATAATGGAAAAAATGGGAGGAGACTCGATCATCTTGTGTGACCTTATGTCTCCTATTACTTTCTCTCAATAGGAACCTGATTTTAAGTTAGACTGGCTCCCATGGAGTAGAAACACTCATTGCCATCAACAGGCGGCTATAAAGCACTAAAGTTCCTATATGAGGTCGCATCTGCCCAGCCAGTTGAGGTGCACTCATCATCAAATCAACTATAAAGTCATGCAGTTCTAGAGGCACCTAACCAAAGCAGAATGCGACCAGGAAAGTCCGAAGACAAGATACTCTTTCAAACGAAGCGGGAAAAGGGCCTATGGTCTGAGAAGTATCAAAAGGATAAAGATCCAGACTCAATGATATATTCTCATAAGAGCTGACTAGAGCATCATATAACTCAATAAATGTCATATCAAATTGCTACATGGCCAAAGATGTCAAAAGACATAATTCCCTCATAACAGAGATGACTCTAAGGTCATATGGCTAAAAGTCCAAAATTATCCAAAGATGAGATGTACTCCTACTGAGCCAACTGTAAAGTCACAAGGCTGGAGCAACATCAAAATATGGAGCTATAAAAATCCAAATGTGTCAAAAGACAAGGCATTTTCATAGCAGAGCAGACTACAATGTCATATGACTCGAGAAACACTAAGATATAATAACTAAAAAGCTAATAAATGCTCTCATGAAAGAACTAATAGAAAAGCTATATGGTTTGAGAGGCTCTAAAGCCAAATGGCTACAAAACCCGATATTCCTAATAAATGAGGTCTTATCATCAAGGGTTAACCAACTGAAGGTAATAGTACCACTAATCGGAACATCTGATGATCAAGGAGGTATGTATCCTGATCAAAATAGTCTAGGAGGTATGTATCATGATTGTACATTTTATAAGGCAGGAGATATGTATTTTCCTTTAATATATCAAATAGCATATGAGATATGTATCTTGGCCCAACATATCAAATAGCGTAGGAGGTATGTATCTTGATGAAACAACAAATGAGAACCCATGTGGCATAACAACTTGAGGTATCATGCTCAAAGTAAATGTTGGACGCATGAAGCGACCTGTTAAAGAGGAGGCGCTATTCTCAAAGGGTATCAATATCATCCAATCAAGTTATATCTATCAAACATCAACAAAAATTCAGGCATCAGAGAGCTCAAATAAATTATGGATCGATGATAAAACCGATACAACATATTGCTCTCATAGGGAAACAAAAATTGAGAGAATCGAGGATATCCAAGAGGGTGGATGACTATGACATACCAACCCTATATATCACACAGTTACCCAAAATTTTGGTCGAATTAATTCCACCAAGGAATTATCATAGCATCAAAGAACGGTTGGTTTAGATGTAACACTCCAACAGTAAGTGTACGTAGCCCTCAGGCCAATTTAGTAGCATCCCTCAAAGGGGGGAAGACACCACATTCATCTGAGGTGAGTGAGAAACTCTAATTTGGACCAACACAGTTGCTAAACTAAATAGAGGTATCGAGGAAAAAAGTGTCACTTCCTCGCGCAAAGAAGCTATCGATCCAACCTGAGCTTAGTCAATCAAAATACCTAAGAGAGGTTGAGCAAAATGAAATGCACCAAAGAAATGGTGTTTAGCCGCAAGGCTAAACCAAAAATTGTCACAATCACCCATGATGGATGGGGCATGCTTGATACGGACCCTATATGAAAAGGGTAATGGAACAAAAAGCAATGCTAGGAAAAGGCATGATTTTCCTGCATAAGACAAATATTAATTGCATTGACTCCCGTCAATTGAAATATTGCAATGGTTAGCTAAGTTAGATGTGCTAACCAAGGGATGCTAGACCACAGAGCTAAGCTCAAGTCCTCTAAAAGGAGGGTATCTCTCCCATCTACTCATGACGAGCATGATGAATGTGTCTACCACCCTCATTTATGATGGGTGGGACACACTCGTTTGGACCAGCTCGAGGAATGGAACTGATGAGAAAGAATAAGAGAAGTGTGTGGCTTCTCTTATACCGATTACTGATTACGCCAGGCATAAGTTGCCTGTAGGACTTCTACTTTGCCAGTATGAAAATTCAACATTTAGTTTTAAGATATGCACAAGACCTCTCTTATGTGTCATAAGCTATCATGAACTACGCCACACAATCCTTTAGTACTCATAAGTAAATCATAACAAGTAGTTCAACCAAGACGCCATGTGATAGATGTAACATTATTGCCCAATAACTGAATTACAAAGTACATAAAGCTTTGAGTAACAATATATAAGACAAAAATACGTCCAATAGAGAATGAGCCTAAGCATAGTATCTCTTCAAGTACCGCCCATTGATGGGGGGCATGGGGAGGGTTCCATCAGCGTCAACAAGCATGTTGGCTCCTCCATTGTAGACCTTCTTGATCATGAATGGTCCAACCCATGTGAGCTCAAATTTCCCATGGCTTCGACGGTGAGATACAATTAGGCGACGTAAAACCAGTACTAAGGTTTTAATTAGGGCAGTTGCAACTTATTCAGCTTCTACTGATAAGCAGCAGATTCTGATAATCTGCTGATGACCAGCTGATCTGGATAAGCTATCTGGCTGTTTAGTTTGTATGTATGAAAAATAGCTTATTCTGGAAAAATGATCATTCTACCCCTATTCTGAATAAGTTGTTTAGCTGTTTGGTTTGTGCTTTTTGTAAACAACTTATTTACAATTTTTTTAGTTAAATTAACAATTTGTGTAGTATAATTTATTATTTTCTCAAATGTCACAACATAAAAATGTAAAAGATTTTAATAACATTTATATAAGTCAAAAAGTTTTGATTACATCAAATAAGCACTAGGACATATGCGAAAGTGAAGTATACATTCACACACTAATATGAATTATAATATGACCTTAAAAAAAGAAAAAATGTGTTTACTTTTAAATGACGGGCTTAAGTCAGAAAGATGGAAATTCACTTTTCTTAAAGCCCAAGGTTGAGGATGGTTTGACCATTTGATAAGAATACACGTCACTAAAATCAAAATTTTCATAATCACCTTTTCACCTATCAAGATTGTTAAAAGCTTGGTAGTAACATGGACTCAATATCTAAACACAATTGATTAGATTTAGAAGATAACATAATTGGTGTTTAAGATCTTTAAACACTACAAGCCCGACCTTAATTGTGGGCACCAAAATCTTAAATAACCTAGACTTGCATTAGGGGCACCCACTCATAACTTTTAAATGAAACATCAATTGACCAATTGAGTATCCTATCCTTGGGATAATTAAATTTTCAAGTTTCACAGAGCAACTGGGCAGCCACACTCTAAACTTAGATGGTTAATGGAACAATATGAAAAGTTTAACAATGAACTCAAAGTAATTTAAGAGATCTTCAAAATAGTTTAGGGTCATACCCCGAGCACTTTGAAATATTTTGGATATTTTGAGCGACAAATTGAACTTGTCATATTTTGTCCTAAAATTATCTACTAGGATCTTCCAAAATCAATAAAATCATAACCAGGGGTTTGGTAGCTAAACATTCATCTAATCTTGCAATTTAACTTCCTTGCAATATTATATACATTTCTTGCAAGTACTGAGCTTTCAGGTTGTGCAATAGGAAGACTCATCAGGTACACTTTTATAGTTTACAGTATCGTCTTTTGTTGTACTTTACATACTATATTTTTATACTTAAAAAACTTGCATATAAACAGCGATGTTACTCTGCATGAAAACCAAAACTGCTTGGGTAGCTGTAAAACCAAAACCAAAACTAAAATCAACCAAGATAAAACTCATCGCCATAACTTTCAAAATATAAGATAAATAAAAATTGAATCACAAACATCACAGAACAACAATTGCAACTAAATTAAGGCATCTCTATCGGATGATCAGGAATCCCTCGGAGGAGGTAACCTACGGTTGTTAATTATGGTTGCGAACCAGACTTCTCACATTTTAAATGAAAGTATGGAACTCATTGAGTTGAGTTTAGTAAATTCATTTGGACTAAGTTAATTCAATATAAAATAGTGGTACCAGAATGAGGGAACAGTAGAATCCTAACCGGTGTCGATCTAATCAACTTCAATATGCCCCACAACATTTAAAGAACCATAATCATAGGGATATTTGATTTGACATCAGGACTTTACACATTAGAAAACTTAAACTCATCACAACAAGGAGCATGGAGCTAGCATTGTGGGCAGAACGACCATCTCTAATAATAAAAGAATCTACAACAGTGTATCTTTTCTTAGAATTAAACAACCAAGTCATAGGATTTCGAGGTTATCTGCTTACTGCGACATAAATCCTCAACTCATCTTTAGGCCTTTGTATAGCTCTCCTGTACAATATAAGCTCTAAATCATTTTAGGATTCCAAGGTTGTCATTCATCACGAACTAAATCCTCATATCTTCCAGGCAATTTGTGTGATCATTTCAAATAAATGTAAGCCGTAACTAATAAAATTGACAAGATGAATGTACAATATAAGCTCTAAATCATTTTAGGATTCCAAGGTTGTCATTCATCACGAACTAAATCCTCATATCTTCCAGGCAATTTGTGTGATCATTTCAAATAAATGTAAGCCGTAACTAATAAAATTGACAAGATGAAACATTTAAATATTTCTCCTCAAAATTGAAGCCAACCTATAGGGTAGTTTGGGAAGTCAACGAGGTTCTCCTTCAGATCTATGACATCGCTTAGTTCTTCGTCCTTTGGAATCTACAACAAAGTGTTCCAAATTGAGTCATTCCCCTTTCGCACCTTTTTGTCTGATCTCGTTTAAAAGTCCTATCCTTTTGACCTCATTGAAGATAATATTCCCTGATTTTTATTGAGATTTTTCTTAGGTGACTTCGGTTATCTATAGGGGTTTACCCTTATAGGAAGCTTTTCCAAACCCAGCTTAATATAAACCCTATTTAATTCTTTGTATTAAATAGGGAAATTTATTGAGAAATAAAAATGGTTTCGTAGACCAAACATACATCATATATTTCTTAGTTTATTTGACCGATCATCACTCTCAAGGCTTGTGTTTATCTTTCGGGATAAATATAGGGTTTGAAGTATAGTGCTCTTTCATTTAAACTATGAGAAATATGGGGTCGGTGTGATTTCATATTTTTCTAAACTATATATATATAGATATATATATATATATATA
>NW_018229239.1:0-868 GCF_001263595.1 Phalaenopsis equestris
TATATATATATATATATGAAATCAAACTAATCCCATCTTTTTCATAGTTTAAATGAAAGAGCGTTATACCTCAAACCCTATATCTATCCCGAAGGATAAAAAACAAGACTTGAGGATGAGGCTCTATCAAATAAATTGTAAAATATATGATATATGTTTGGTCTGCGAAACCATTTATTTGTCGATAAGTTCCCCTATTTAATACAAAGAATTAAATAGGATTTATTTTAAACTGGGTTTGGACAAGCTTCCTATAAGGGCAAACCCCTAACCCGGGCAAACCCCTATAGTTAATTATATCTTAAATGATCAAAATTACTTAAGAAAACTCTCAATAAAAATCAAGAAATGTTATCTTCAAGGAGGTCAAATGGATAGGACTTTTCAACGAAATTGGACAAAGAGGTGTGAAATGGGAATGACTCAAATTTGAAACATTTTATTGTAGAATCCAAAGATGGAAGAGCTAGGGGATGTCATAGATATGGAGGAGAACCTTGGTGACTTCCCAAGCTATCCTATGGTTTGGCTTCAATTTTGAGGAGAAATATTTAAATGTTTCACACTGTAAATTTTTCTAGTTTAGGTTTGTGTTTTTTATTCAGGTAAGTAAATCACAATAAAAGTAAAGTACGGGAAACTAAAAAAATGCAGGTAAGTAAATCACAATAAAAACGTTTCTAGACGGTCTTCCTGTCATCTTCAACTGAAACTCAAAATGTATGTGAGAGTATTTATATATTAAAAGCATTTTATGTAGAACTGGCATGTAAGGTTCTGGTGATCTACCAAATCCTAAATCATGCCTTGGTGAGCCCCTATTAATTTATTTGAGAATCAATTTGAGCTTAGCCCATGGCTAGCTCAA
>NW_018229240.1:0-1713 GCF_001263595.1 Phalaenopsis equestris
CAATTTCATACCTAGGCATTTCACCATAGCTTGAGGTTTCATCTAGGAGCTCTTTGGACTCAAGGCAAGCTTTTGGAAGCACCCAATTTAGGCCACACATCTCGAGCAAAGGTATTGAACCATAAACCTAAACCAAACTTCATTTGATTCTCCATGTTCATAGAGTTGATTTAAGGGTTGATTAACTGTATGGATGTCTTCTCCCAGTCAAGAAGAGTCAATAGGAACAAACCACACTTATATTGGTTGAATATCGAGTGAGATATTAGGGTTAGAAGTTGGAAGGTTTACAGGTTGGCTCATTTGGGATGATGAAGGATGACCATCCAATTGCGTGTTTATGCGATGTACGGTTATAATGAGGTTGGACGCGAAGACGGAGCGGTGCCGCGGGCTGACGGGGCAGCTACGTGGACGACGACGCCAAACCTGAGAACACCGCATGGAGAGCTTGACTCGTACGAGGATTGCGTGGCGCTGCATCACTTAAGTAGATAAATAGGGTTTTTCTTATTTATTTAAATGATCAGAACTTCAAAAATGCATATCTTTTAGTAGAAAAATCACAAAAATAAAATAAAAATACCCACTTGCTTAGTTAACAGAAGAAAACAATGTGGAAGTGGTTTCATATTTTTTTGATGCATGTATTATTTTTAATTAATTAAATGGTGTTTTTCTTATTTGTATTCTCCATTTGCATGGACATTTCACCATGAATTATTTTTTGGGGCTTTGATTCCCTCTGTCATGAGTGATATTCCCTGATTTTTCCAAGTTCAGTGGGGATCTCTAGACAAGGATCTCTATTTTTCAAGTATATCATGCCTATTTTGGTATAAAAAGTAAAATACTCATCAGAAAAATATAAAATTTATTTTGGTAGGTTCACTATGGTCAGAGGACCTAAGAAAAATATAAACTTAGTTTAACTCATTAAAAATAATCATAATTGTTGCAAACTCTAAAAATTGAAATAAAATTAATTTGGAGCAATTATAAATTTAAATGGCATAAAAAGTATTCTCCACTGTAATTTAAGAGCTCCTCATAAAAGTTTCAAGTTAATTAGAGTTAATTTGATCACTCAAATGAACTAATCAAGTGAAATCACATTTTTGGCATTAAAATAATTATAATAATTAAAATAAAACTTAAAAAATTATCAAATTGGTTTTGGGAGCTCCTTATAATTAGAGGAACCTAAAAAAATAAAATTGGAATTAAAATGAATACTTCATTTTTGAGCTATTTCTTGGCATTTAAATAATTAAAAATTAATTAAAAATCATAAAAATTACAAAATTATAAAAACATACTAAAACGTCACATTAGACTTGCTAATCATCTATAACTAATTAAAATACTTTCCCTGATTTTCCAAGTCAAGATATTAATTTCCAAAGGCTTAAAATGAAATTTCTCTAAATTCTCACTAAAATAATTCAAATAATTAAAATATAAATAAAAAAATGAATTTTATTTATTTGCGTTCCCTAGACTCGGAGGGATTTAATAAAAATATAAAACTTAATTTTCTATCTAAAAATATTTTATATTTAATTAATGCTCAAAACAAACAAAATCTAATTAATGCTCAAAACAAGCAAATAATTCTAACAATTAAAGTAAACCTCTAAAAATGATGAAAATTGGTCTTAGATGAACCCTCAATAATTTTCTTAAGGATAGAAGCTTTGTTTTGATTAAGTT
>NW_018229241.1:0-392 GCF_001263595.1 Phalaenopsis equestris
AATGAAACTCTAGCTTATAGTATCATAAGCCTTTTCGATATCTAATTTGAGAATTAAGTTGCCTCCTCTAGTAATTCTATCCAAGTCCAGTACCAATTCTTGGGCCAAGAGCACGTTATCAACAATGCTTCTATCCCTGATGAAAGCAGACTGATTCTTGCAAATGAGCTTGTTTAGGTGGGGTTGTAATCTCTGGACTAGGACTTTACTGATTATCTTAGAAATGACAGAAGTGAGACTAATGGTTCTGAAATCCTCCCATTTGCAAGGAGTTTTATCCTTGGGAACCAGTGTAATGGTAGAAGAGGAGAAGTATGTGGGGAGGTCAGCCCCCCAGAAAAAACATTGAACTGTGGAAATAATTTCACCCTTCACTATATGCCAGGCCTTTT
>NW_018229242.1:0-3692 GCF_001263595.1 Phalaenopsis equestris
TTTATTAAAAAAGCGTAATTATGAGTTACTTTTAAGAAAATTATTTTAGACCATAGGGGTTAGAAAATTACCTTTTTACCTAATTCTTAATTTTTTTTTTAATAAAAATAAATTGAAGGAAAAATGAGTTAAAATTTTGTATATTTTTCAATTATTATTGTAAGGTTATATCCCAAATAAATATTGAATTAGAGATAAAAAAATGGGATGATGTATAAAATAAATAGTTTTCTATTAAAACTTATTTTGTGTGACTTACTTTCAAAACTTAGATTCATCACTTTCGACATCGATTTGACGCATTCAATTATCCTCTCTCACACAGCAGTTGATGGGAGAAAATATTACATCAGGAGTCCTGATACAGTTTCATGTGCGGATGGTAGTATTTATGTGTTATTGGTAGTATTGTGACGTTATTTTATCAAAGTAACATCGCAATAATACCACAATACTACCAATAACACCATCGACACCTAATCCAGATGTAATATTTTTCCACACATCTTTTTATTAATACCGAGTAACTCGGGCTAACTTTTCTTCTTCCGACGTGCAACACGACTTATCCTAATTGTATACATCACTTTTCCCCCATACACAAATTAAAGGCAACATATAGTAGCTCAATCTCGCAACACACACAATGCTGACCACCATAACAACCTCCAATGCCTGTAGTTCTCCTAAGCACATACAATTATGATTGATTCTTCTTGGGGTTACTTGGATACATGTCACAAACCGCAATACCTTAGTGTTAAAGCCATCTTCCATGCTTCTAATTCTTGTGGGGCGCTTAGTGCCACTACTACTTGACCTAGTTGTTGCATGCTAACCACATATCATCTTTCTCTGACATATCTTTTATTAATATGCTTCATGGTCACTCATTGCCTTTATCATGTTTGATCTAGATTATGGGATTATGGTGCCCTTTATAGTTGATTTTCCTGCTCAAAACTATAACCTATTTTTCTCTCACTAAGGCAAATAAACAATTTTCATACTTGATGATAAGATAACCAACTCATTTAAAATAATTTTGGCAGGAAAATGTATGGCTATTTGAACTCTTCAATATATTAGATCCACTTTCTAAGCTCTAACACTTTTGGATGCTTCCTTATATCATTTCTTTATTCATAAATATATTATGTTAAGATTTACTCAACTGAAGGATTTTACTGTTATTTTCTTAAAGAAATCTATGTTTAAATGGATAACTAATTTTAATTTCTTTAATAAATCTCTTATTGTATTTATTTCAATCTCATTTTTACACTTACAAGTACATATTTTTGATAAATTCATTCTATTTTCATTGTGCTCTCTATTTGGTGGCCTTCTTAGGGTGAACTCCTGTATTGCTTCAATATTCAAGACATTAATTAATTGCTAAAATTTTTTAGATTAATGTGTCTCTCAAATTTATTTAGACAAAATTTGGATTGGTTCTCATGATAGAAATTTTATGTAAAAAGGGATATTTTTAGAGCTGCAAACCTTTTGCTTTCATTGCTTGTTGATTAGGCGTGGAATCTATAATTGTAAAAATATTTATCGAGGAGCACCCTCAAATATAATATCAAATACCAATAATCTTGAAAAGACTCCATTTTCAACGAGATTCCATACCTTAATGTGGAAACTTCTTTAATATCTTCTTAAGTAATTTCTAAAATTTTGCCAAACAATGAAAATAATGATGTCAACTTAGAATTCATCATGTTCTCCTTCTTGTCTTTAACTAGTTTCTCAAAGTTAGAATTTGAATATGAGTTCTTGGACTATCTCTCATTCTCCATTAAGGGCTAAAGCTTCTTACCTATCTATTACTAATAAATTTTCTTTGTTGATAATGTCACTCAAGAAGTTGTCCCATTAACTTATCTTTTGATGTAAATTTATCTTTAGAATTTATTCTCACACTTTCATCTCCTTTGTTTCTTGAAGGCAGCTCTAATATATCACTTTCTTCTAAGGTTGCTAAAGCTAAATAAATGCTAAATTTTATTCTTGAACTACTTTATGGGCACATCATCATTAGCCCTCTCACTATGATATGAATTAGCTCACTGCTCTAAAAAATTTATTAAAATGGATAATGATGCATTATTAAAGGAGTATTATTTTTACTCATTCAATATTGATATACATTGTTGGACAAAAAAAAAAAGAAATTTAATTTGCTCATTTCTCTAATTGTTCTTTCAAACCTTTTTTTTTAGATGTATCTTATTGGGATACTAAGTCTAGTTGATTTGCCTTCTTAGTTTTCTTCTTTTATTTGGTTGTATGACCTCTAATAATGATTATCATTTTTATTAATGATAATTATTTTTTAAGAAAATTTTTTTTATGTTGTTATTGAGGATTACACTTATTGGAGATATAGTGTTAAAAATAAATTTACTTGATTCAGATATAGACAACTACTTTTAAACAATTCACTATCAAGATGTATAGATAAAATAAATTTTTGAAGAGAAATATTAAGAAAAATGTAGCCAATAAATTTATCATAGATACAATTCATGAGAAAATCATACATAATAAGTTTGACATTATAAGATTTTGCTTCATTGTGAGAATGTGAGGAATAAGTATGATTGTTATTTGAATCGCTTGGATGAGTTTCCAAATAGTGTCCAACAAGGGAATAATTCAATATTTCATAACATGTTAAATAATGTTAAGTGCCACTAGGCTTATAGTTCAATAAGATTGCATATTTCCTTTGAGAGAATTAGACATGAGATTTATAATCTAGAAAGAAGGTAAATATTAATGCATTAATTAAGCAACATATGGAAATAAAAAATTACAAAAAATTGAGTTCCTTAACATTCGAGGAGGAGTTTCATATGTTCACGCTGAAAAAGGATCAAACTAAACATAGTTCAATAAGAAGGGAACCTTAGTCCTTAATGAAAAAAGGAAAGAAGAAGAAAATAAAGCAAATTAATACAAATAAAAAACTTCCCAAACAAAGATATCAACTGCAATCAAATTTTCACTTAGAGGAGCCACCAATCTCAAAAAATATTGTTGAAGTTCACGAATAAATAGAGGATTTCTCAAAAAAAAAAAATGTTGCTTTCGTGATGATAAGAAATAGTATTGAAAAAATATGATTTATGCATAGAAAAAATATCATTTGATCTAATATTAATAAATACAAAATAAGAATATGGTTGAGCATGTGATGCATCAAGAGGAAGAGAAAGATGATGAAGAACATGATGTATTAATTTTGAGGGATAGGTGGCAAAGGAGTTAAGAATAATAAAGAATATGAGTCCAAAAAAAATAGCTAAGATTAGCTGATTAAAATATTTTTTTTAAGTGCATGTGCTGCATAAGTAATAAAATATGGGTGACGACATCGTTAGAGGTGATGAAGATAATACAATGATGCAAGTAAAGTAGATAATAATGATGGACATTAATATTTATAGTTTTCAAAAGTTTTTGAAGACAACCTACCCTATATTGTATAAAATAATATAAATTCTAAAGCAAATATTTAACAATATGTTTCAACTTTCACAATAATTCTCTTTAGAGAACTTTGAAAAAGTCTTCCTTGAAAATTCTTTGGAGAACATAGATTCACTCCGGTAATGCTTATCAATATAATTACCCTTAAAAGAACATAGAATTTAAATAATATCAAAAGGCAAAAGTTT
>NW_018229243.1:0-741 GCF_001263595.1 Phalaenopsis equestris
ACGTTCCCCTCGCCTGAGGGCTAACATCTCCGCTACAGTACTCAAGCAATAGGATCGAATTGGAGATTTTAGTCTATCACCCTAAAATCTCTCAAATTCTACGCCCCTCAAAGTATATTTCCCTATTTATTTGCATTCAACTACCATGAACTTAACCATCCATGAAATTTGAATGTGGTTCTACTTTGTTAAGAATTACACAGCCCTCTCGGGTCTTAATGTAATTACAACGAATTTTAACACTACAACAGACCTTTATTGTAGAGTAAATAAAGTGCAAGTAAAAACCATCACTATGATAATTAAATTCGCTTCTAACATGCTTCACAAAATCCTAAACATGAATTCTGCTCATTACAAAAGAAAAGTAAAATGAAAAAAAAGGCATAATTTTCTCATGTCGTTATTTCCAAATAAGAAGAGAGAGTAAGAGAAACACATCACGAAGCATGAAAAAAATACAACGGAAAACTTCATTTCATCAATGCAAATCCACTAGATAAGTGTTTACAAAATCATAAGATAATGAAGAACACGATACTTAGTTTTTTCCCTTGAAAGAAAGAAGAAAATCTCTCCCACAAAGTCTCCCGCCGATCCATGCAATGTTAGAACATCTCCTTACAAATTCTCTCAAAATCTCCTCTCCAATCTCTCCAAAAGGCTAGAAATCTACATTTCTACTCCTATTCTAAATTCTCTAAAATTTCTCCACACTCTTCCTAACATTCCTCTCACAAA
>NW_018229244.1:0-335 GCF_001263595.1 Phalaenopsis equestris
CTCACACCTCCCCGAACAGCGACGTTGCTTGCTGTTTGGCGGCGTCGATGTACTTCGACGAGGCATCCGGTCGCCGAGAAGGTAGGACGACGATGTGTAGAGGCTAGCTCGCCGGCGGTGTACATCGAAAGCGAAAGAAACGCGGAGGAGAGCGCAAAATCCGTCGTTCTCCTCGCTGATTTTCTCCGGCGTAAATGCGACGCCGACGGGGCAAAAAGGTGGGCAAGGCAGAGGTCCGACGAATGACCGGATCTCAGCGTCGGAGTTGGAGGAGGAGCCGGCGGATCCGCATTTAGCCAAGAAGAGAAGAAGAGGGAGAGGCGGGGGGGGGCGGG
>NW_018229244.1:1899-2841 GCF_001263595.1 Phalaenopsis equestris
GCTCTCCTCTGTGTACTAGTCCGCATTGATCAGTTAGGAAGGAGAGCCATGAGACTCCGATCCCTCTTGTGAACTGATCGAGGTGCGTGCCTCAACACCTGCACTACATCTGTGATGAATACTAAGAGTTTACATCATTATTTGAGAGGTAGCAAAGGTTGGCTAAGAAGCCGAGCAACAAAGCTAAATCGTCGAATGACGAGATGTTCTCATAAAAGGACCGACTAAAATGAGAATGTCGTGTGGTCCGAGAAGCACTAAAGTCGGATGGCCGAGAAGCCAAAACTGGAGACATCGTCCATGAGGAATGCACTTGAGACTTATATCCGCTCTGGACAGAGGGTTCAGAGGCCGTAGAGGCGTGACCCTAAAAAAACCAAGGTGTTAGAACCCTGGACGCCTACTCTATGTTCATGAGGTTGGGCCTTACGTCGCTCTTTGAACAGGTAGGCAAGTTGGCTAAGAAGCCCAACATTAAAGCTGAAATGTCAAATGACGAGATGTTCTCATAAAAGGACCTACTAGAGCGTCGTGTGGTCCAAGAAACATTAGTGCAAGTGGCTAAAAAGCTAAAAATGTCAAAGGACAGGATGTCCTCATAATAGAGCAGAATCCAAGGTCGTAGGGCCCGAGGCACAACGAAGTATACGGCTATGGAGCCAATAGAGTCATCATGAGACGAAACACCCTCATAAAAAAAAACCAACTAGAATGTCATAAGGTTCGAGAGGTGTCGAATGCTAGATCGGTAAGGCCGAACAAGGCGGCCCTCCCCGTACACAACGTCTTGGTATCGTGGATATCAAAATATCACGATCGGGCATGGATCGATTGACCAGCAGAAATAGTCTAAACCAATACGGCATGTCCCTTGACGAGTTGATGAAAATCAACCAAGTCAAACACAGTGCCGAAGGGGGTCGGATGAACAAAGCGATCCAA
>NW_018229245.1:0-316 GCF_001263595.1 Phalaenopsis equestris
TGGCTACTAATAATTTTCAATGGCCTTTTGAGAGGATGATCCTAAGAAAGTAGCCAATATTCAAGAATCTGAGGCATTTATTATGTTAGCAAATCAAGTTGTTGCAATTTTAAGGAAGTTAGACCATTTTGGAATGAATTTTTCTCAACCAATTTCCATGATTGAAGAGAATTCATTAGGTCAAATGGTAGAATCTCAAGCATCATTACAAACTTTAAATGTCATAAATAATAAGCAAAATAACCCATATTAAAATAATTATAACCCAGGTCAAAAAAATTATCCTAACTTTAACTAGAATAACAATTTGGGTGGT
>NW_018229246.1:0-2283 GCF_001263595.1 Phalaenopsis equestris
TATTATAATTTGGGGATTTGTATTTATGTTGCTTATACTTTTTTGTTATTCCCGTATGTGCGCTCGTGTTCAGTTATGTAGGAAGCTCAACTTCTTTTACATCAAAGGGGTTGGTTCTCTGCTTCTCTGTGATTATTTTTTTTTGGGAACTTAAATACATGCCACACTTTTTTTTTGAGTGGTCATATGTGCTGGAGGGTATGCATACAAACGTCCCTTCTTAACATGCTTGTGCGATAGTATTTATCATTTGATAAAATTTGGAGCTAGTGTGGTTATTCAAGGAAGTCCAAGACTGAATAAAAATGGGTATTTAGGTATATATATATATATATATATATAAGATTTGCTTGTACCTTGAATTTGCATTTGAGATGTATGGAAATAATTTTATTAATACTTGTAGCATCCATATAGTCAACCATCATGTTTTTCTATATACTTGAGTTGTTCTTTTTTGTTATTTGATGCATGAGCTTAGTGTTAAGAATGAATGAGAATTGTTATTGAATTGGAAAACTAGAACATATGAGCAAGTTGCGCAAATTAAAAATACTTTTTTTTTGGAAGAGTATTCAAATGCTATTTTGAAAGGGCTTTAAACATTACTTTAGCTATGTGTATCCATCTTTTCGGGAAGAGTTAAATGTTGTCTTTGGGTTAACAAACTTGCTGATTTTGAGGATGTTTAGGTGTTGTTTGCAGCTATATTTAAGTCGACAGTTTGAAATGATTTATGTCATTTCATCTCTTTGCATGGTTGCTGATTTGGGCGGCATTCAAGCATTGTTTGAACTCGCTTAAGTGTTATTTTGAGCTGATTTATACATTGTTTTGTGCTTGAACAAATGGAATTTTGGAGGGGATTTACATACTATTTGTGGGCCTATATGAAGGTTGTTTTGAAGTGGGTTTAAACATTATTTTTGAGCTTGAATAGTTACTGTTTTATTTAATGAGATTCAAATGCTGATTTCTTGGGCCAATTACATACTGTTTTGGGAGATAATTTTGACTAACGGCTTTAGTATTTGTTGGAAGAAAATAAAAGTTTGAAATTCTTTTTGGTCTTTGATCCAAAAAGATTTGGAAGCTGAGTATTAAGTTCAAACATGAAGGATTATTTAAAATTCCATCTCTTTTGACCTTATGATGAAGAGCACCTAAATCATTGGAGAATACATATGGAATATCAAAATGGCTTATAGGTTGGAGGTTAGGAGTACCTTTATTTGGGCTTTGGGGAGGCTTTAAAAGTGATATTCGTGCAGGGCTGAAGCATTTGAAAATGCAAGATGTGTTTTCTCAAACTCGTATTGTTGGATATCGAGGACTGTTTTAAACACAGTTTTGAAGTTGTTTTGGCGGCTTGGCCGGGCTATAATTTTAAGACCATTTTGTGGCGTGTTTAGCTACAGTTTCTTTTAAGCTACTTGTGGCTTTAAAAAGATACAGTTTTTGGAAAGGATACCCTTCTTGGGTTGATCCAATTATAAAAATTTGAGAAATTGATATCCTTCTTGGATTGATTCAAGGATCTTGGGCTCTCTTTTAGACATTTTTGATACAGTTTTGAGGAGTGATTTACCCTTTACGTTTTCGATCTTTTGGGTAAATCAATTTCTCCTCTCTCTCATCCTCATTTTTATTTTTTTCTTGCTTCTTCGTTCGGTTTTCTGTGCTTATGTCTGATACATAAGTACTCATGTATAGTCTTTTGTTATATGTGAAACTATCAAGCAAGGTCGGTTTTATTTTGGGGCTTAAGGTGGTGATGACAAAGGCACACCGGAGATGGAGCAGAATGATATGTCATCCTACGACATCGGGATCCGATTCAGGAACCCAGTGAGCTGTAGGATGACATAATCATTCACCGACACAAGACTAGCAGGAGTTGACCCGAACCTTCTTAAGTTGTTGGTAGTCTTATGCCCGACAGCGCGATTGACTAGTGGACAACTACTTTTCAAAATTGATAAAAACAAATTTGATAAGAACAGATACACCTTTTTCTAAAACAAAAATACATTTTTCGCTACAAACAAAATTGATACAACCAACTTGTTGCATGTTTGAAACCTATGTGCATGCTGAAAAAATAAATTTTAAATACATTTTTAAACATCGGTTGTCCATCAGTTGATCACCTGTTTAGGCTAAGGAGTATCCTCCTGAGTTAGGTTTGATAGGACACCATTCTAATTGAGTGACGGACTTTATACATATGGGTAACCGAGTAGCCTTCGACGACCTCGAGTACTAATATATAGTTGAGTCTAG
>NW_018229247.1:0-858 GCF_001263595.1 Phalaenopsis equestris
CTCATTTGAAGTTAATCTATGAGGAAAAGAAAGTCAAACATTAAAATTTCCTTGATTATTCCAATTTCATTTTTGATTAAGTTGATTATCTTTCCACAATTAGTTTCTACCTCCAAAATTGTTATTCCAGTTAAAGTTGGAATGATTCTCCTAGCATGGGTTGTAATAATAAGGATAAGGATTGTGTATCTCATGGCTTGTTTCAAAATAGTTAGTCTCAATTAATTATCCAAAAGAATTTTTCTCAATAACTGAGGGTCCTTAAGGATAACTTTCTATATATTGATCTAACTTTTTTTGTAATATGTGCAACCTGAGAAGTTAAAATAGATAGCATATCAGCTTCATGAAAATTTACTACCTTCTTAAGGTTTACTTTATCGAAGCTACTATCATCATAATCCAAAACTGAATTTCATTATATTGTTGATCCACCATTTCTACAATAAATTCATGAAGTATTTTCTGATTTATAATCCTAATAGTTCTCTCTAATAATGATTCGTAAGGTTTAAGGTCTGCAACTCCCAAACTATGCCAACAAATCTAAAGACTTAACTAATATAATAGATATTCAGTACTTTATGCGCTCAAAAATACTTTTGGTATTTTGGATTTTCTTTAAAATAAACACATAATATCTAAACACACTAGATAATAACACTACAATTTTCAACTCTAAGTATTCCAGGTTCAACTAAAATTCTTCTAAAGTTCTTACCGTAGCTTCCCTAGGTACGGAGCCAAAAACTTGACCCGACCTGCATTTACGCACTTATTTAAGTTTCATAGCCAAAAACTTGACCCAGTTTTTTTTTAAGCTGCTAGTGTGCAAAATGAATATGTTATAGAGTTTAG
>NW_018229248.1:0-1215 GCF_001263595.1 Phalaenopsis equestris
AAATGATTTATATGAGTATAAAATAGAGAAGTTATGTGAAGCCATAATTAATTTATTAGTTGGAATGTGCCACAAAGATAGGCTTTTAAATTGATATTGGCATATGTTTATCCACATCGACATATATGCAAGACCGAACATGTTAAGCGCAGGATGTTGAATTTGGTTAATCAATGATTCGTAAAAATAATGAGAAAGAAGTATTTAAAGTTAATATTTAATGTGAAGTCTTTTAATTTTTTTTATTAATTTATTTAATAATTATGTTTGTCAAACCTACAAAAAATATTATTTCTACTATTAAGATCTGCATTTTTTCCATTGAAATGGCAACATCATTTTGCTCAATCTTAAAGCACCAAGATTTTCTATCGCAACATCATGATTCAAACATTATTATGTAAAAAAAAAATCAATGAAGAGCTCAACAGAGTATAAATGTACAGCATGTTGCTTATTAGTTTAATAAATAACTTATAATCAAACAAATTAATAAAAAAAAATCTCTTCACCAATCTCTTACAAATAACTCATCATTGATTTATAATACATTAAAACGGTGTTTGGTAGCATAATTTAAAGAAGACTTAGCCGTATCATAACTTAAAGAGGACTTAGCCAAAGATTTAGCATAAATCCAGATAAACATCAAAAAAATAAAAACTAAATCTAACGCTACGTTACATCGAAATTTTTCGCGTTCCTTCTTTTCATCCCGCATCTTTCTCTTTTAGTACGTAAACTCGGATTTAGTAAATTTGATTGTGAGAAGGATTTAAGAATATCCTTATGTCTTCGCTTCACTCGTGAGTTCCATCTCTATCGCACTAATGATTTAATTTACCCGACACAATAAATCATATTTAATGTAAATTCAATTTGCACACAAACACCGCCTAATAGTGGCTTCTATATTTCAATGTAGAGTAAAATGATGATATTATAAAAAGAATTCTATGATTTTGCTTTAACATTTGAATCATGGGGCATTTACATACATACCACGCAATTCTAATGTATTTATATATCTAACATTTGTCCATCTTTTCGTACATTTATACCACCCAAATATTTTGTATCACATAAACAATATCATTAATTTAATACACATTTTTATCCATAGGTAAAATTTCTATGAAATTCACTAGTATTAGTAAATTGGGAGGATTTCTTACCCAAAAAAAAAAAAAAAAAAAAAAAAAAGAAAAAATTTAA
>NW_018229248.1:4113-5841 GCF_001263595.1 Phalaenopsis equestris
AACAAGATTTATAGAAATGGGGTAGTTTTTTTTCCAAAAAAAAAAAAAAAAAAAAAAAAAACAGCAGTAATTTAAAATTGTGTATGAATATTTAACGAATTACCCGCCAATAGGAGCAAGGGAGAAGGACAATAAGCAATGCATAACAAGCAAGAGGCTGAATTGTGCAATTGACACGAGAGACAAAACCAAGGGAGGAGATTATATATCTGTTGAGAGCTTTACAAAAATATGAATTGTACTACCTCAGAAGGCATTAATCATGTGCTCCGTAGATTTGAAAGACAGATAAATATCATTGTATAATATATTTTAGATGTCTTTAATAGTTTATATAGGAAACAAAATAAGGTTTAGTTCCTCGTTGGAGCAAGCTCCAAGATTAATTATAACAGTAGGGTATAGGATTAAGTGCATTCTCAATTAGAGTTATAATAGTCTTTTTAATTTAAATTTGAAGAAGCCAGGATGCTCAAAACAATTATCCTAAATTGAGCTCATTGTTTAATAGAGCAATAATCTTTATAATAAATATGTCGAATTATAAGAGCGGAACTTATAATTTCAAATCAGTAATGCCATTATTATTATATAATTGCTTAGGATGGGATTTATAAAATCTCACTTAAGAGTTATTCATAAATATTAATCTATAAAGGGACTTAGTCAATCTATATGATGCAATTCATCACTAAAATCTAATGAAAATGATAAATCATTGCAACAAGACTTAATCTCAGGCTTGACATTTCAGAACTGACATCTCTAAAAAAAAACAAATGCTAACTAAATCTATTCATGAATTATTAAAATCATTAAAATTTGAATGTCAATATAAAGTTAAAACTTAAATTAAATGTAGAAAAATAGGGCTTACAATTAAAATTTAATGGAAAAAAGGTATTTTCGTCTTTTAATGAAATTAACCTTATCACTTCAAGTAATCATTAGGACTAGTGTGAAGTGCACCTAAATCAACATATTCAAACTAAGACTGGGCATCAAACCGGAAGAATGAAATATTAAAGTTTATTGGTTCAATTGGGGTTGAAGAGGGGTTGAACTTGATGCATAATCAATATAAATATTAATTAACATGATTTAAATAATAAAATAATATTTAAAAAATAGTAAATATAAAAAAGAACAAGCTAATGACATTTAAGAATATCATCGGCCATGATCTGAAGGCGGTAAAGCAATACAACACAAGGCTGCACGGAAGCAGCACTCCAACTCCACGACGCGGCTCCTTTACACCATTCGGAGTCTTCCAGACTCCAGTTGGTCGCACGGGGTTGATTCGTGATTTGAACGATTCACCGGTCTACAAGTCTAACCGCTAGTTAGACCGGTTCTTGGCAATTCACAGCTAAAAAGGGTTTTCAATATGATTCAGATCGAATTAGCTACTGGTTCGTTATAAAACTGGTCAAACCGGCAAGTCCAATCCGATTTTCTAACCTTGAAAACCTAAGCTATTATCTCCATCAACAACAAGTTAAATGAGTTAGTCATCCAGCATTACAAGTTAAATAATGATAGTATAACAATAAAATGCTGAGAGGTATGACGTTATATGAAATAATACATTATTGGATATGTTTAAAATAAATCAATGCATGAAATAATAAGAATTGGCATATAACTATGGACTGACTCCTAAGAAGAACAAGATGGAGAAATTTATGGAGGTATGGAAAAGACTTGAGATGTTAATTCAACCTC
>NW_018229249.1:0-1379 GCF_001263595.1 Phalaenopsis equestris
GAAATCAAGCCACAACACTAAACGTTGTCACAAAGTTATACACGCAATCAAATTTCCGAATTCTAAAGCAAAAACAAACCAAATCAAACCAAATCCACACAGGTACACTAAATATATATAATGTTCTAAAATAGATAGAAATCTAAAGTCTTCAATTATTACGCCTCTTCTTCAGTGTTTTCTCCTCCTCTAATATCTCCCATAGATTGGTAATGAACATATAAGTTGTAGAAGGATCAGTACAGGAATTGATCTATCGAAGTTTCTTCTATCCACCCATTTTCTTTAAACATCCGAACTAATCCTGCTTCAAAAGTTCCAATGTAATCAAAATTTTCTTTCATTCTCCAATCTAAGTGATCAAAAAGGTATTTAAGATCTCCTACTGCATTTATAAAAATATGAAGTTCCCTTTCAATTTTCTTCAATTTCTTTTCCAAAGCAAGCACACTTCCAACTGTTGGTGGTACTAATGGAGTTGAAGCACGTGAAGATTGATCTATGATGTCTTCTAATACATCATTTCCATTTCAAAAATAATTCTCATCAACAGGGATCATGGGCTCCCAAGGTAACAAAGTCTTTTCCCAACTTTCACATGGCACTTGGGCTTGACTGCAAATCAGAAAGATGGTAGATGGATGCCCAAGTCCATAAATTCGTCCATTAGTAAGGATACTTATAATAGATTTAAATATAATAGACCCTATATCAATGCGTTTTTCCATTTGAATACAGTAATTTAAAGTAGTACATTCTTTGGTGACTCTACTAATTTCCATAGTAGGGAGAAACTTTGCAGCAATAAAGAAATGTCATTACTTCGAGATTGGATTAAGTAATGAAGTGGAGAAACTAACATATCCTTCATCTCATACCTCCAACATCTCACTTTGATCCGTCAGAAGATTATATACGACTTGCATCAAATCTCGTGTAGGAATGAAATTTGTATAATGATAGATTGGAATGTTGTCTATCATATACAATTCATTAATCTTTGCAGGAGTTTGCAGGAGTCTTTGCAGGAGTAAATGGTACAACCTTACCTCGTACGAAGACAACACCTTAAGTAATTCCATGTAAGTTTGCATAAAAATCCCTTACCACAGGTACGACAACCGCAGACATAGTGTAACACAGAACTTCTCAACGCCTTTGCAAAATGATCTTTTCAATCGGACCAGCTGTATTGATCATTCCATGATTAACAAATCCTCTTTCCTTGATCAATCTCCTCTTCATAATAACTTTATCATATAATCACTGCGTGTCAAAACTAATAAACTTTCATTTGTTGAAAACTCCATACCTCAAAGTATTTCTAGAATTGGAAGCCATGGAATCCAAAAATAGGAAGTTACTAGGCGTCCAAGGAT
>NW_018229249.1:1482-2303 GCF_001263595.1 Phalaenopsis equestris
CTCCCGAGTGGCACTGTCGGCGCTGATGTCCATTATCTAGGGTGCTGTCGGCACCCATTCTAGCGCTGTTGGAGCCAGTGGCCAAAATTACAACTTTCTTTTTTTTTGTTTCAATTTGATTCCAAATTTTCTTCCAATATCAATATTTGACTTAATTTATAAAATATGTAATTATGTAGGATTATTAAATACTACTATATAATACATTTTATCAAACAAAATAGTACGACATAGCAATATGTATGGGATGCCTCCCACAAAGTGCTTGTTTTAACGTCATCAGCCCGACATACCATTTGTTTAATTGGGTTGACTTAACATTAAAACTTCTTTAAACTGAGATAAGTTCCCTTCATAATAATATTTCAAACGATGCCCATTAACTTTAAATATCTTTCTAGTGTTAGGATCTTTAATAACAACAGTTCCATAATGATAGACTTTAATCACTTTAAATGGTCCTAACCATCTAGATTTTAGTTTTCCTAGAAATAATCTCAATCTTGTATTATATAGTAGAACTTCTTGTCCAGGTTCAAATTTTTTCTTAATAATTTTCTGATCATGCCATATTTTTATTTTTTCTTTATAGATTTTTTGCGTTATCATATGTTTCATTTCTAATCTCCTCAAGTTCATTGAGTTGCAATAACCTTTTCACACCAGCATCCTTTAAATTAAAATTAAATTCTTTAATAGCCCAAAATATTTTATGGTCCAATTATACTGGTAAATGACATGTTTTCCAAAAATCAATTTATATAGAGACATTCCTATTGAAGTTTAATAAGCAGTTTTGTATGCCCATGATGCAGTATCTA
>NW_018229250.1:0-10083 GCF_001263595.1 Phalaenopsis equestris
ATTCGCAAGCTCACTGAACAACGTTTCATGCCCGTCTGGAGTTTCTGTAACTTCTTTATTTTAAAGGTGCTGTGTCCATGATTTTTTTTACTTAGGCTAAAATATTTGCCTTTTATATATTGTATCATTTGGAACTTCTGTTTTTAAGTTGGATGCTACATAATTTGTAGGAAAGCCTAGCCTTCATGTTTGAGATGGCCCACCTTCTTGAGGATGCCTTGTGTGAATATGATGAACTAGAACTTTGCTATTTAGAAACAGGTTCCAATCCTTTCTACTTCAATGATTTGGCATTTATCCACTCAATATTTGCAATATTAAGCTTGATATTGTATTCTGTAATCATTTGGGAGTTTGTTTGGATAATGGGATTGGCTACATGTCAGTGACATATTCAGCTGTTTCTCTTTGCAATTTTCTTCAATTTCTTGATTTCCTTATTTCAATGGCATTGTCCTCTGATCTAAATGTTATTCATCTGGCAAGTTGACTTGAGCATCATGACAGTAGGCATTATGTGATTATTGTTATTGATAGTTGCTAGATATAATTTAAAAGTTTGTGTTTTAAAGATTGGCATGCCTATTGCATATATCGAAAGCTAGACTGCAATATGGATAGTAAACTCGAAAGTTTCCCTAACGGTGTCCATATTCACTTGTTTTTCTTACTTTGTAATATTCGAATGGCATCATGCAAGTTGGAAAGCACATGCTGGTATCCAAGAATCCCCAACAAATTTGAAGGAAGGGATTCACGAAGCTATGTTCGTAGTTATTGCTTTTCCTGTGGTGAGAATGAAACCTTTTGTTTGTCTTAAGGTGTAAGCAGGTAGTTATACACTTCACTGTGGATAATTGAGAATCACTAGTTGGTTCTGTAAGCATTCTACTTTACATGTAAAACATGCTTGTTTCCCTTGAATTAGTATTTTTTTATATGAAGACTCTTACAAAAGAGCCCATTATTTTTAACAGCCGGAGCTTCTTTTATTTTAAATTATCACCATGATCTTTTTGTTGACACATTTAAGGTTAAGTGCTACCAGCATGCGCTTTTAACTCTTGTCCATTTCATTAATGAATCTTCTAATTAAACAGTTTACTGTATGATACCGGAACTAATTCAAAACCAGCATAAACGGAAAACAATTTCATTAATCAACTGATTTAGGGTTACAGAACACGACTCAAAACTGAATTAAGATGCAACAACAATTCCCGGCTATAGTCGGAAGAGAAGACTCACGGGCTTCGGCGAGGTGGTTGAGGAGTAGTTGTGGTAGGTTGAAGATGGAGTAGATGGGGGAAGGTGAGGGTGAAGGTCACCTGTGGCTGGGTATTGGGGGAAAGGGATAGAAGGCTGATGATGGGGTTTGGGAGAGGATGTGCAGCAGGTAGGACTGCAGGGAAAGGTTGGTAGGGTGCTGGTTGGAGGCGTGGAGGAGTGGATAGCAATGGCTGCTGCAAGGGAAGGGATGACAAGGTGCTGGGTGGTAGACTGGAGGGCTGTACAGTGAAGCTGCAGTAGTAAAAGGGGGTAGCAGGACAGCTGGCAGGAGATGGGATGGCCGATGGCTAAGGGAGGAGAAGGAGAAGTGATAGGGAGGAAGATAGGATACAACACCCCCTCGGAGCGGGATACAACCGAAGCAGCACCCATCGTCGAATACAGCCATAGTAAAGGAAGCGGAGACTCCACACATAATTTGAAACAACAATCAAATAACACATAACCCTTATTATCTCAAACAACAAATAAAAGGACTCCAAACAGGTGGGAAACAAAAAAGGAAAGGGGAAGGGGTTGGCGGCAGTGGTGCCCCTTCTAATTGCTGCTCAATCCAGCAGGAGCTGGAACTGCAATCACTGGGACCGATTCTGCCAGTCCATCTGCTAGTTAATTCAGCCGGCTGGCCTCCTCAGCCCCGTGTCACTGTCATTCAAATATAAGTCATGGCGTGGCAAACTGATTAACAATGATACATTTTTCAGTTTGCAGTGAACTTGTCTTTGGTTGTTTGTTGGAAATTTAAGAAACTCTATAAAAATTAGAGCTTTCATGCAAGTTTGTGGCTATTATTCATGGATATCTGATTTTTCCGGATATCTTATTTTTCCATAAATTCTTAACTGCATTTTATTTTGTTTTTCTGTGATATCTTAACATAGGTTAGCCTATTCCAGCTTCATTTTCATTTATAAACTATCCCTTGTTTCCAATCCATCACATTGATTCTACCAATGGAGATAGAATAATGATGTGAAATAAAGAATAAAAACAAATTGTAACTATTTCTTTCTAGGAGCTAGTGTATTTCGGTATTTAATTATTTTGGGAAAAGCTGTTGAAGGTGAAATTAGGACTTGATATGAAAACCATGTTTATGGATATTGTGGAGAATTTCAGAAGTATTTTGAAGGTTTATTCCACTTTTATGAAGTAAAGGGAAATTAGGTTTTCATTCCTCCAAAATATAGCAGTGAAACACTCTACTTCTAGCCATAATTGCTGTAAGCTTCTTAATAACAGCGATTGACAACCCTTTGGAAAGGAGCATTTCATCTGCATGATAACTGGCACCTAGGAAACACTAGACAACTCTCTCTTGTTTTTATTGAAATTGGTTGGTGGAAGGCTTTTTTTTCCTCTTTGTTCTTGTGAATTTATTTACGGACAGTTTCAATGGTTTCCTTGAATAAGTAATGAGTGTCCCTTTCTAGTTTTTTATGACACAGAAAGAGGTAAGAAAACAAAATTCGACCCGGCACTAACCCATTGAAACCAAATGATGTGTCCTTAAGAAAATACTATATGTACGCATTTTGAGCTACCTTGGTCTTTCTGCAGCAATCTCAATTTCAACACGGTTGTAGAGATGAGGATGATCCTAACTTGTTTGACACCGAATTTCCTCGATTTATTTGACACTAAGTTCCTGAATAATCAAATTCAATTCCAAGACAAATGTATTTACTGGAAATCTGCATGTTACTTTGAGCTAATAAGCATCTTCAAGTTCTTTTTTATGTTTGTATGACTTGCTTTTTTTGAGAAGACTGGGGGGAGATTTATTAAAATTTTTTCAGTTAGTCATTGTAATCCACTACATGACTTCACCACTATGAAACCGTGTTCTGTATTTTCTACATACCAGCTTTTTATGATACAGAAAGAGGCAAGAATGCAAAATTTGACCTGGCATTAACCCATTGAAACCAAATGATATGTACTTAAAAAGATTCTATACGTACACCTTTTGAGCTACCTTGGTCTTTCTGCAACGATCTCGATTACAACACAGTTGTATCGATGAGGATGATCCCAACTTGTTTGACACCTAATCTCCTCGATTGCTTTTGTTTGGTTATGTGGAGCCCGGTCCACTTCATCCTAAATTGGAGGTTTTTTGCATCTATGAAATATATTTGATAATTATATTGCTTGTTTAATTCTTTCCTTTGAAAGAATGACTCATTCCTTCCATATTTGGTTCTTCTGCGCTCCCGTTTGACCTCCCCGGCGAGCGAAATAAGTCCCGTGCTTCCCTAGTTTCACGATTAAAAAGGCTGATGCTCCCTGTTCGGATAACTCTCCTTCGGTGATTGCTTACGGGCAAAAGGAATCACAGGTTCTGGCTCTCCCTCGGTTCTCTTCAGCGTTGTTTTACGAGTGAAGAAAGAAGGTGAATCACAAGGCTTCTCTTTTTGCAGCTCTTCCTTTTGTTGGCTCACGGGTAGAGAGAGAGAAGGTGAGGAGAGAGAGAGAGGAAGAGATTATTCTTGTAATCGTCGACGCTATCGAAGGTGTGTAAATCCTCAAGCAATAAAATTCTCTGTTAACTTCATAGAAGTAGGCAATTTGCCGAATCACGTAAATCTGTCTTATGACTTTATTTTGCTAATTTCTCGTTCTAATTTTTTGTTTTATTACCGTCGTTTTCCACAACAATTGTTATCATAACCAAGGTTTAGGCCTGAGGAAAGCGATGCCTGGAGATGAAGTGATTGTATCAGGGATCAAGAAATTTGATGACACGAATTTTGGCTACTAGAGGATGCCAATAGAAAACTACTTCTATGAGAAGAAACTTTATCTTCCGCTACTGAGAAAACAATCGGAAAAAATGGATGAGGCTGAATGAAATTGTTGGATCGACAAGTTCTGGGGATTATTCGATTAACTCTGTCGAGTTCCGTTGCACACAACGTTTTCAAGGAAAGGATGACTGCACATCTCATGACAGCTTTATCAGGTATTATGAAAAGTCATCAGCGAATAATAATGTACATCTAGTGAAAATGTTATTTAATTTGAAGATGGTGGATGTTACAACTGCTGCACAATATTTAAATGATTTTAATACTGTCTGTGGAAATTGAATTATTGTCTGTGGAAATTGAATTTGATGATGAGTTACGTACACTGATATTGTTGGCTTCATTGTCAAATGCTAGAAAACCATGAGCATGACTGTTAGCAATTCTGCAAGTAAATCTAAGCTAAAATATATTGATATTCGTGATTTGATTTTGACCAAAGAGGTGCGCAGGAAAGATTTTGACAAGACCTCGGGTTCACGTTCAGCACAGAATGTGATTTCAGAGGGAGATCACAGGACAATACTCAAACAAAGGAAGATTAAAATTAAAGCACAGAGACAAGAGCAAGTCAAAGCCTGGTGAGCAAGCAATCTGCTGGAATTGTGGAAAAACTGGTATATAAAGAAGAACCACAAAAATCCTAAGAAGATAGAGGATGCCAGTGCTAATGTTGTAACTAAAAAAATTTAAGATGCACTATTGCTAGTAGTTCATAATTCTGTTGATGATTAGATACTAGATTCAGAGGCTTTTTTTCGTACATCTTTCCACTGGGAGTTAATGCCGAATTATGTTGCAAGTGACTTTGGGAAGATATATCTGGCTGATGAAGAATCTTTGAACGTGATAGAATTGAGAGGTGTTGACATTGCACTCCCAGCACATTCCTGAGTTAAATAAAAATCTCATTTATGTTGGAAAACTCGATGAAAGTGGTCATTCGGTAGTGTTCTCAGATAGCTCCTGAAAAGTTACAAAAGGGGCATTGGTACTGGCTCAGGCTAAGAAAATTGACACACTATATATTACTACTTGTTCAATTAACAATGTTGATACTATTACTGTAGAGAGCACAACATATTTGTGACATTGCAAACTTTGATACATGAGTCAGGTTTGAAAGAACTTCAGTCGAGAGACAACCTACCAGAACTGAAGTCAGTTGATCTTAGCACGTGTGAGAGTTGTATTATGGGAAAATAGAAGAAAGTCAGTGTCTTGAAAAGTGGCAGAGTGCCAAAGACAGAAAAACTGAAATTTATACACAGATTTGTGGGGGCCTTCCCCAGTAGCATCTTTTAGAGGCTCTCATTACTATGTCACATTCATTGATGACCACAACAGGAATGTATGAGTGTACTTTTTGAAGCATAAATCTGATGTATTTAATGTGTTCAGAACTTGAAAGGCGATGGTTAAGACAGAGACAGACTTAAAGTTGAAATGTTTGAGGTCTGACAATGGTGGTGAGTACATTGATAGTGGATTCAAAGAGTATTGTACAACTCAGAGTATCATAATAGAGAAGACCATTCCTGGGACACCACAATAATATGGAGTTGCAGAACGTATGAACATGACCATTAATGAGCGAGCTAGAAGCATGAGATTGCACACCGGACCACCACCAACTTTTTAGGCAGCTGCAGTCAGCACTGCAGTTTACCTGATCAACAGGGGGTTATCCGTTTCATTAGACTGTATATTACCTGAGAAGGTCCAGAGTGGGAAATGTCAAATTTTCTTACCTTAAAATTTTTGGCTCTCTTATGTTCTTATTAATTCTGATGCTTCTAGCAAATTTGAGGCTAAGTCAAAGAAATATTATTTCATTGGCTATGGAGACGATTCATTTGATTATCGTTTCTAGGATGATCAGGATCAGAAGATAATAAGAAACATTAACGTGATTTTTAATGAGAAGATTATGTACAAGGACAAGACTAGTATGACTTCCGAAGTAGCTCCTCAGGAATCTGAGTTGGTAAGGTATGATGATCTACCAGAGGTCACAATGTAAGGCAGTGATGAAAGTGTTGAGGAGAGTGGGTTCGAGCACCAATTTCTATTGTTCAGCAGTCAGTTTCAGAGCAGTCCATCCCTACAGCTACAGTTCGCAGGTTAGTCAGGAATAGACGTTCTTCTCAGTGTTACTCACCAACCTTAAACTACATTCTGTTGACAGATGGTGAAAAATCACAGAGTTATGAAAAAATCTTGCAAGATGAAAATTCAAGCAAGTGGGAGCTGACTATGAAAGAAGAGATGGATTATCTGCTAAGAAATCAGACATGGGAGCTGACAAAATTTCCACAAGGGAAGAAAATATTGCACAACAAATGAGTGTACCGGGTGAAAACTGAGCGTAATGATAGTAAGAGGTACAAGACTAGACTTGTTGTAAAATGCTTTTAGCTAAGGCAAAGCATTGGATATTCTGAGATATTTTCTCCTGTGGTAAAACTCACAAACATCAGAATGGTACTGTCCATGGTGGCTACCGAATATCTATTTTTTGAGCAGTTAGACGTGAAGAAAGTCTTTCTTCATGGAGACCTTGAAAAAGACATCTACATGCACCAACCTGAGGGGTTTCTGGTATAGGGAAAGGAAGATCCAGTTTGCAGACTAAAGAAAGTTTGTATGACTTGAAGCAAGCTCCTAGACAGTGACACAAGAAATTTGATAATTTTATGCACAATACATGGTACAGTAGATGTTAGACGGATCACTGTTGCTATGTCAGATATTTTGACAATTCTTATATTATTTTACTGTTGTATGTGGAAGACCTGCTTATTGCAAGAGCTAGTATTGATGAGATCAATAATCTAAAGAAGTAGATCTCAGAGCACTTTGCAATGAGTGATTTGGGAGCTGCAAACAATGAGAATTGTTAGAGACAGTCAGAGACACGTTGAAACTTTCACAGGCTGAATATGTGAAAAAAGATACTCACCAGTTTCAATATGGACAAGACCACACCAGCTGACACACCTTTGTGCAGTCACTTCTGACTCAACAAGAATCAGTCATCCAAGTCAGAGGAGGAACGAGACCACATGAGTAAGGTTCCTTACGCTTCCCCTATTGGTTCACTTATGTATGCTATGGTTTGCACAAAACCCGATATTGCCCATGCAGTGGGAGTCATGAGCAGATACATGAGTAATTCTGGGGAAGAATATTGAGAAGCTGTGAAGTGGATCTTGAGGTACCTAAAGGGTTCTTCAAAAACCTGCTAGTGTTTTTCAAGAAAAAGTCTGGAGGTTAGGGCTACATTGATGCTAACTTAGTTGGAGATGTTGATAGCAGGAAGAGTACTACAGATTATGTATATACTTTTGGTGGTACTGCAGTGTCATGGGACTCAAATTTCCAGAAAACAGTTTCTTTGTCTACTGCGGAAGCTGAATATATTACAGTGTTAGAGACTGCAAATGAGATGATATGACTGCAGAGTTTCTTTGAAGGATTGAGTAAGGAGGTTCGAAAGGGCACTCTCTACAGTGATAGTCAGAGCGCCATATTCTTTGATCGAAATCCAACATTTCAATCCAAGACTAAGCACATTCAGATCGGGTATCACATCATGTGATCACTGTTAGATGACGGACAGTTGCTACTTGAGAAAATTCATGGAAACAAGAATCTTGCTGTTATGTTGACTTAAGGAGAAACTGAGGTTGTGCATAACTTCAGTTGGTCTTCTAGCTTGAAGACAGAGGTTTTGAGTTGTAGAGGTGGAATATACCACGTTTGAGGAAAATGATGGTGGAACCAGTGGATTATGCAGCTAGTGTCTCAGCTCCAAGTGAGAGAATTGTTGTGTTATGTGGAGTCCGATCTACTTCATCCTAAATTGGAGGTTTTTGCATCTATGAAATATATTTGATAATTATATTGCTTCTTTAATTCTTTTCTTGGAAGAATTACTCATGCCTTCCATATTTGGTTCTCCCTCTCTCTTGCTTGACCTCTCCGGAGGGCGAAACAAGTCCCGCGCTTCCCTGGTTTCGCGATTAAAAAGGCCACCGTTCCGCTGTTCAGATAACTTTTCTTCTTCAGTGATTGCTTACTGGCAAAAAGAATCGCAGGTTCTGGCTCTCCATCGGTTTTCTTCAGCGTTAGCTTACGTGTGAAGAAAGAAGGTGAATTGCAAGGCTTCTTCTCTTTTTGCGGCTCTTCCTTTTGGTGGCTCACGCGTAGAGAGAGAGAGAGAAGGCGAGGAGAGAGAGAGCAGAAAAGTTTATTCTTGTAATCGTCGACACTATCGACGGTGTGTAAATCCTCAAACAATAAAATCCTCTGCAACTCCGTGGACGTAGACAATTTGTCGAACCACCTAAATCTCTGTGTTCTGTCTATGTTTTGCAAATTTCTCGCAAATTCAATTCCAAGACAAATGCATTTGCTGTAAATCTGCATTTTACTTTGACCTAATAGGCATTTTCAAGTTCTTTTTTATGTTTGTATAGCTTGCTTTTTTCAAGAAGTCTTGGGGGAGATTTATTAAAATTTGTTCAGTTAGTCATTATAATCCGCTTCATGACTTCAACACTATGAATCCCTGTTCTCTTTTTCTACATACTATTTTTGAGATTAATTTAATAGAATTAACTTCTGTGAGCATAGGCAAGTGGTGTAATATTATTCATTTGGTGGTTATTCAGCTTCTCCCCGCCTTTCTTAGTTTTTACAACCTTTTATCATGTTTTGGTAAGCAAAAAGAAAAAGATTGGAAGAACCAGAGTTTGACTTTGATTTCATTTTGTATGAAGGTGTTTCATTTTCTAATCTTTCTGCATAATTTGAAAGTCTCTCATGTTAGAAATAAAGTAAAAATAAATTTAACTGCCATAGACCTCTTTTAATTATCCTGGAACTATGAAGAGGAAAACTGTGACAGGATTGTACTGCTCTTTTGCTCATGTATAATCTTCTGCTTCATTCTTTTTACTAGATGTAAACCTAATTATTTGTTACGAAGTCACGAACTTCTATTATTTTTCAAACATGCAGTACATACTTCCAAACAGAGAGATTTTGGAGGTTTAGAGCGCGGAGATGATCAGGCTGCTCTGTTGATTCCTGGATTTAAACCCTTAACTCAAGTTGTCCAGGATGACTCATTTAGAGAATTTGAATTTAGACAATATCTGTTCGCGTGCCAATCAAAGGTTTGTGCATTAGGTGTATCTATACTTGCTTATTTTTCAGATAAAAAATGCATCATGACCTCATCATTCAAAATTTTGAAAGCTGGACTTCAAATACTCAATTGTGGATTCATCCATAGTATAATTTATTTATTTTGTTATTTTCTCAGGAGGACATTTGTTTTTCAGCTCACCTTTTCATATTGATTTGTAAAGACAAGACTGCAAGATACAATTTTTTTTTTCACTTGTAATTCAATCTATTTTATATATTTTATTGTTTTATATGGTGAATATTTATTTATCTACTTGCTTTCATTTTTTACAATTCTTTAACGTTCTCAAAGTGCCAAATAATTATCATTTTGTTGAGTTTGAGGTTTATCTAGAGCAATATAACAACAGCACTTTTTGAATTCTAACTGATTTCCTGGTTACCCTGAATTTGCAGGGTGCATAAGTTTTCTATTTGTGTTGAGTCTCCATGTAGCATCTTGATGCTTTTTTCTCAAATCTGATTTTTTTTTACCTGTAGTACTTCTTACGTTGGATTTTTTATTGAAATCTTCACTTTTTTTCACTGGAATCATCACCTTAAACATTAAATCCTACACAATCTATTTATTTTTGTTTTCATAAGTTGTTTCATTTTATTTTGTTACTTTTGCAATTTAGAACATACCAGTATTTATATAGAGAGTGGGTTGCATTTTGTTTTATAATTGCAGTTTAATTTTGGGGAGTCCATAAATGACCCACTTGAAACCGACTCAAAATGTTTACGTTCTTGTTGATATTATTAAAATTTGGATTGGGTTCGA
>NW_018229251.1:0-1678 GCF_001263595.1 Phalaenopsis equestris
ATCCTTATAGAATAAATAGTCACCCTTTTTTTTTTCGGCAAAACCAGTAAAGTTGGAAAAAGATGTGTATTTGTATGAATTAACTCTCATACCATTAAATCTATAATATGTTTTTCGCACTTGTCATGCTTAGTTGAGCACATTCAATAAACATGATTGTCTCAAGAAACTAATCCTAAAATAAATTTTGTTATATGCTAACCACTCTCAATGGAAACCATCAATGAGATAAACTCTTAGCTAAGCTATCTAGCAATTCTTGCATTAGAGTTTGCCCTTTTTTTAGTATCGGCTCCTTGGACTCACTTCCTTATAGGACAACTAGTTCTAATCCTATTGGAGTTTCTCTCATGGGCTCAACTTGACTCTCTAATATCTCTCCCTCATTGATTGTAAGTTGATATTCCTCATTGAAATCTTCATTCCCTCCTACGTCATTATCAATTTTTTTTTTCAAATCCCTGCCTAGTGAAAAATATCATTCTCTTTTATTTAGGCAATTTGGTGTAACACGACAAAAATCACGACACTTAAAAACATTTCTTAGGCGAGAAAAATCTAGCAGTGCTAGTGGATTATACCTTTTCTCCACTTTAGATTAATTCTTGATTATGTGGGGTTAGCTAGATGCTCACTTGAGGTACTCTTGTTTCCTGATTTTAAGGTTGAACTTTTTTTTGTAAGGTGTGATGGTCATCTTGTGAAAGTTTTGTTTCTCCATCTTTAAAGTTAAGGTATGTACATCAAATAGGGACTAATGTGACTACATTTGCACCACATTTCTAATAAAGAACCTCAATCATTCAAGATACTTTACTATTTCCACCAATCATATTTCAATAAGAGTTTATCAAATTCAGTTGTGTGCTCTTCCATATAAGAGTCTCTCCAGCATAGATGGTAGAGCTTTACAAGCAAATCCTATTGATAATATAGGAGAATTTATATATGCTGCTTCTTTCTTTTCATTTTAGATAAGGTGATGATCATAATTTTCTCTCTTATTGGCAAATATGCTTTAAGTTATCTGATCAAAAAAAAAAAAAAAAATTCATGGGCTCAAAGCAATAAATTTAATTCTCTTCTCTTCAGAAGCTTCCTTGTCCTTAAAAAAAAATCATTCCATTATTTAGAATAACTCGATAAACTTATCTTGATCCATGTGACCATCAAAATTTGATAAACTCCTATTTACTATAAGATCCTCCCTTCTCATATATTTTATGTGAAATTACAGGAGCATTGGTTATTCATCAGTGGAAACTTCTTGATGAAAGGGATTCATTTTTTACTCTTGATCCGACAAGTCACTATTATGGCTATTGGTGACCTTATTAGATCATCTCTTCCCAAAAGTGGCAAGTACCTATTGTTATTGAAATTTTGTTGTTGCATATCCTTTATAGTCAGTTCTTGGACACTTTGCTGAGGGTTTTTCTTTGGAAGCATATCTTCCTTTAAGTTTTTGGTAGAAGTAACATTGCAAATCAAGGTTGGTTGGGGGCTTATGTTTCTGTGATAAGGGTTGGGGTGAAATTTTGGTGAAGCTAGGAAGATTATATTTTGAAAATTTAGGGTCAAGGCTGAAAATTATAGTCGGAGAAAATTTGGGTATGACAGAAACAATTTTCTTATTATTTAGAGTTTTAAATTTGGATCAAGAAAGATAAATCCAAAA
>NW_018229252.1:0-607 GCF_001263595.1 Phalaenopsis equestris
GTAATGAAAATTAATTTTGTAACTTAAGATTTTTAATATAAGAGAATAAGACTAAATTAACTATTTAAAGTAAAGGAAACTATATTTTGAAGTATTAAGAATCTGGAAATTCATTTGAGAAGAAAAGATTGGGGCTCAATGATGTAAAAACTATGAAATATTTATAAGGTAAAGGAATGCTTTGAGTTTCAAATTTAACATTAAAGGCTATCCAGATATAGTAATCCTCACTTGAAAAAAGAAAAAGAAAGGATTGAAAACAATCTCTGAAAAGAAATGAAAAAATATATAGGATTGAAAGCAATCCAAATGAAAAAGAGAAAAGAAAGCAAAAAATATTGAAGTGAGGAGAAACTTGAGGATATGTCTAATCAAAAATTGGCTTCATTGGACCTACCTAAAGGGAAAACTTAAATACATTCCTGAACTTATATTGATGAAATAGGACTTTTACTATTAGAGTTCTCATGAAGTTCCTATCTTTTGAATATTCTAAGTGATTTAATATTACAACATATAGTCATTCTTGAAATAAATAGAAGACTAGAACTCTTAAACTTGATGACTAGATAATCTGGTAGCTACAGAATTAATTCAATTACTTGAA
>NW_018229252.1:634-1404 GCF_001263595.1 Phalaenopsis equestris
TGAATTAGGGTCATTGGAGCAAAAAGATGCAAAAAGGAGCGAATTTGGAGCAAAAAGGACCAAAATGTGAAGAATTGAACTAGGGTTCCGACAGCGAGCCCAACGGCACTGGCGGTGAAATTTTCCCGAGACTCCAGAATTAATTCACTAGAAGGCCCGCCGACGGCACCCTCGAGGCCGCCGACGACGAGCACGTCGGTTCTCTCAACAGATGCATTGAATGTGGACGATTTTTTAAGGGACACTTGGGAAACTCTTGAAAACTCTTCTACAACTTTAAAAGAAACAATTTGGAGGCTGAAAAATAGTGAGGGGGTGTCCACGTGTGTTCATTAGAGTGTAGAGAGTGTAATTTAGGGTTAGTATTGTGAGGAATTCTTCGAGAGATTATAAGAGTGGAAGGAAAGTGAGAGATTTCTTCCTCCTGGCCGCTTCGAAGGAAAATTATGTGTGTTGTAAAGAAAGGAAGAGATTCAGAGGAACTTCGAAGAGTTTGCTTAGGGAGGAATTAGAGATAAGTGGTATTTACTTATTGAAATTTGTATAACTTTGCTTTTATATATAAATTCCAAGTTTTGTCGTATCTTCTCCATGACTTTTGAGTAGTTTTCTCTGTCTTTCTCCTTGTCTTGAGATTTTGTGAAATGGTGATTTGAATTGGTTGTGCCATGAGAATGTTAAAGAAGTTGTGATGATCTTTTCACTTCAATCTTAATTTACATTCAATCTGGCCAATTGATTTGTTAAAATATGTTGAGTTTTACAACTAA
>NW_018229252.1:1538-2079 GCF_001263595.1 Phalaenopsis equestris
AGGGAGGTCAAAGCCCTTGGAAGTTGGGTGCAAATAAATAATGAAATAATATTATCGGGCGTAGAATTGGAAATTTTAGAGTGACAGACTAAAATCCCCAATTTGGTCCTATCGTTTGGTTGTTGAAGTGTAGATGTTAGCCCTCAGGCGAGGGGAACGTGAGAGCTCCAAAGTGAGAGCCGGTATCCTCCCAGCTTAGTCGCAGATTCAGTAAACAAGCGTAGGATTAGTCAATGTTCTTTATGCCTGGACCAATGGGCAAAGAATAGGTATGCTCCTATTCGGCACAATACAAATTGAACTGATTAATTTTATCTATTCACTATAATTTCTTGACAAGGAGAATGATGCTTTCTTATATATTGAACATCACATTAAAAACCTCATTAGCATAATTAGTTATTTAAGAGTTATTAAGAAAATTACATATTTATTTCAATTGTCTGTTAGTGATAGATAAGCAAATAGAATTTCATTGTTGCAATTAAAATATTACTTTTCTAAAATCTTAGTTCGTAGTTCTAATATTACTCCCTGTGGG
>NW_018229252.1:2127-9557 GCF_001263595.1 Phalaenopsis equestris
ATAAGTGTGACTTTATAATTATTGAATATTTATTACATCTATATTTATCGAATCTATAACTGTTATTAAGTTTTGGTACAGTTGCTGAGGAATTAAATCTTTTAGCAGCAATATTAAATACTTATATTTTTAAGCATATATAAAGTCGCAGTCAGTCTAACATAAATTAGACCTAGTTAACCTAATTAAACCTTACTTACATTAGGTTTAATTAATCCTTAAACCTTAATTAGGTCTAACCCAAATTAGACCTAATTAATCTAATTAAATCTTACTTACATTAGATTAAATTAACCAAAAACCTTAATTTGGTCTAAACTAAATTAAAAATAATTAATCAAATTAAGCCTTACTTACACTAGGCTTAACAAACCTTAAATCCTAAATAGGTCTAACCAAATTTAGACTTATTTAATTTGACTAAACCTTACTTACTTTAGGTTTCATTAACCCTAAACTCTAATTAAGTTTAACCCAAATTAGACTTAATTAATCTAATTAAAACTTACTTATATTAGGTTTAATTAACCCTAAACCATAATTAGGTCTAATCAAAATTAGATCTAATTAATCTAATTAAACCTTATTTACATTATGTTTAATTAACCTTAAACCATAATTAAGTCAAACCCTAATTAGACATAATTAATCTAATTAAACCTTACCCATCTTAGGTTTAATTAATCTTCTAACCTAATTAGGTCTATTCTTAATTAGACTTAATTAAACCCTTCAGCCTTAACTACATTAGGCTTAAGCTAACATAAAACCCTAATTAAGTCTAATTTGAATTTGGCTTAATGAATGCTTAAAGCCTTACTCACATTAGGCTTAAAAAACCTTAATCCCTATTTAAGTCTAACCTAAATTAGACTTAAAGCATCCATTAAGCCTTAATTAAATTAGTCTTAGTCCCTCAACCTAAATCTTAGGTTCAACCAGCATTGGACCTAAGTCAATTTCAACCTTAGGTTAAACCCACATTGAACATAAATTCACCAAAACCTTAGGTACAACTTAAATTGAACCTAAGTCAACCCAAATCTTAGGTTCAACCCACTTTGAACCTAAGTAACTCCAAATCTTAGGCTCAACCCAAATTGAACCTAAGTCAACCTAAACCTTAGGTTCAACTCAATTGAACCTAATTCAACCTAAACCTTAGGTTCAATCCAAATTGAACCTAAGTCAACCTGAACCTTAGCTTCAACCCAAGTTGAACCTAAATGAACTCAAACTTTAGTTTCAACTCAAATTGAACCTAAATCAACGTTATACCTTAGGTCCTACCTAAATTGGACTTAAATCATCTCAAACCTTATATTATACCTAAATTGAATCTAAGTAATATCAAACTTTATGTCATACCTAAAATGGATCTAAGTCATCATGTACCTTAGATTTTACCTAAATTGAACTTAAATGACATCAAATCGAAGATTCAATCCCAAATTGAATCTAATTCACTTCAAACCTTAAGTCCAGCATAAATCTGATCTAAATCATTTTATACTTTTGGTTCTACCCAAATTGAACCTAAATAAAATTAAACTTTAGGTCCTACATTAATTGAACCTAAACCACCTCAAACGTTAGGTTTTATCCAAATTGAACCTACATGACATTAAACTTTAGGTTCTACATGAGTTGAATCTATGTCACTTCACAATCTTAGGTTCTACCATTTTGAACCTAAAGCTTAAAACCTGACAAGTATCAAATTCAAAATTAAATCTCTTTTAGGTTTTACAAACATTGAACCTAAACCTTAAGTCTAATTTATTAGACTTTAATCAAATTTCCTTAGATCTAACCGACATCAGACCTAAAATAAATGACATCATAAAGTAAAAATGATGATTCAATTTCAAATCTAAATCCGACTAACATAAATAAAATGAAATTTAGGAAAAAATTCAAATGACATAAAATTCATTTTAAATGTCATTAAAGCATAAAAAAATGCAACTAGGTTTGAGAAGATATTTTGGAGGAGGTAACACATGGTTGCTAATAAAATATCTTCCAACCACTTGCTATTAATCAAACCGCAAACATAATGACTTGGGATGAATGAACCATGGGATCCTAATCGGGTCATCCCAAACAAAAATAAACATCAAAATGATAAAATTCAATCAATTAATAAATCGTAAGCAACCTAAAATTTATCAACCCCTAAAATCTGAATAAGACATTAAAACTTAAATTAAACCCTAATGAACAAAGATTATCGAATGTAACTTGAACATTTTTGTTCAGATCTATGAAGATCTCTTGGACGATGCAATATGTGGTTGCTGACAAGAACCTTCCAGTCCTGGCTTAAACACCTTTCGAATGTAGTAGATCTGAATACCCTTACGAACCCAGAATGACAGAGTCATAGACATCTTGACCGGGTCATTAAAAAATTATTGAACGAACTAAATTGACAAATTAAAACATGATTTCATGGCTAATCGTGTTCTGTTTTACAAGTTTGCTGAAGACATGAGACAAATTACGCTTTAGAATTACTTTGCATATTTTAGTGTGTGTTAACTTTAGTTTGTAAGGACGACATTCTGAAGGGGAAAAGGTGAACCCCAAGGCAACAAAATGACAACTACGAAACAACAAAACCAAAAGACATAAACAAGATATAAGAAAAATAACAAAACAAAATGATAAAAACAAATCGACAGAACAAAACCTTTAGGGTAGAATTAGAAACTCCTTACCCTTGGTTCAAACATTGATGTTTCTTTCCTTGACCTTGACACTTAAAATTTCCCTAAGAGCAAATGTTAGTCTTCATTGGGAGTTTTCTTGAGTAGTTTTAACTAATTAAGATGTAATTAACTATAGGAGCTTGCTCTTATAGAAGTGTTGAAGAACTCAGAATAGGTATTACACCTAAATCTCTGGTTATGAAACTTTCATGTGGCTTTTTTTGCATGAGAATCTCAGAAATCATACATTTCTGAATTCTCTATGAATAAAACCACTACGACATTTTCCAGTGATGACTTCTTCCTTTTTCTTTCTAAGAGCAGAGCATAGAGTTCGTGTGTGAGCCTGTGTGTCTCCGTGAGCTTCTCTGAAAGTGAGCATGTTGGAGAGTTAGAATGTGTTAAGTGTTGTGGAAAATGTCAGAGTCGCCATTTTATAAGTTGTAAATGAGGTGGTAGAGGCCTCCCTTGCCGTCGAATTAGGTGACGAGTCACGTTTAAGATGACTCAGCTGGTTGGAAGAGACATGAAGCATCGCCGACAAAATGACACGAGATATTGTGCTTGGATTTGTGGATGAAGGACAATGATTGATGGCGTGTCACTGGAGTGATCACGCTGAGTGGTCCCTCCAAATATAGCTGGGAGTGGTCACGCTATGAGCTAGTATGACTGCATCGAGAAACTTTCAGATGTTGTCATACACATGCTAGACATGACCACACTTTAGTATTTTTAGGCTTAGTCATGCACATGACTGGCGTGATTACGCCAAAAAAAAATTGAGCAAGTGCAGTTTTGGCTAATATGGATGCACCAGACAAAGGAGTTATGTCTATGCAAGTCTTATGTGACCAAAAATGAGGTCAACAACACTCTCTAGGTTCCACACCTCGAGCATCTCCTTTTAGAACCTTGTAACATATACCCGAAAGCAATCATTCTATCTCTATTTCATATACCACAAAGAATCTGAATCCTTTTGTGACTTTTGGGCGCTAATGAACTATGCTAAAAAAACATTTTGAAATCTCCAAAGAATTAATAATTCTCACTAGGATTCCATTGAAACAACTGAGACTGGAATCTCTCAAAGTAGTATAGAAAAGTTAATACTTTAATGCGTCAGAGATCTTGAGAAAACAGATTGTCGACTCAAAGGATCATTATGGCCAGTAAGGAAACCTTAAAATTTTTTGAGGGCACAGCTTCCATAATATGTCGGCATATGTATTCTTCATTTGGCGGTAGACTTCTATCGCTCCTGGTTGAGTTTCCCCCATTGGCGCAGATCTGACAGTCTTGGTTCTAGGACTCTTCCATTCGCTTGGCAAGTAGTGCTGCCTGTTGAGCTTGGGGTTTGGGTGTTGGTGAATCAACTTGCGGGAGAGGTTGCACCCTCCCTTCAAGCACTACTCAGATTAGTTCTGTAATTTGCTTGAATTCGTTGTGTTCCTTAACCCTTACATACTCCTCGTCTTGTTGAAGACTTGACTCCATGCTCACCAAACATTTTAGGATGTTGGATCCTAAATTGTTCCGTGGATCACACCTAAGGAATAGAGTACCGGTCGAATGAAAGGAAAGAGAGTAAGAGAACAAGATAAATAATGCTTAGTTTCTAGGGAATTGTGTCATTGTCCCCCTCTAATGAAAACAACAGGTATATTTATAGATCATAAGAAGGGTATAACAAATTACATGATTGCCCCTAAAAAGAGGATGTTACCATAATTTATGAGTCATTATACTTTTATAAATTTGTAACTAAATCATACATGTTTTGACCACATAATTGTTGTTGGTGTCATTATATATTTGTAACTACCCTTAACACGACTTTGTATTCGTAATTACCTGGCTTTGTCACGTTTTATTCATCCGGTCGACCAAGAGTCATTTGCTCAACTAAATGATCTTTGACAGCCTTTTCTGAGGGGACCTAATTGAAAAACACAATGTTTTTTGGAAAGAGTATTGCATTAAACAGATGTTGTATTATTGTAATTTGACAAGCAAACTACATCGGTTAATGTGTCTATATTGAATGGCTTTCATTTGGACGATTGTTAATATTCGTAATGGCGATGCTGGTTGTGCCGGCCTCGACACGGTTACACGATGTTAGTTGAGTTTGTCGATCTTTCGTTTGGACGAATGTACGCAAATCAATTATCTTTGTGTGTGACCCATAATATCTTCTCAAGATTCGTGCGAACATATTTGTGTTGCAGAATTTATTATAATAAATATAAAATTCTAAATATTAAATATGTATTATGGAATATTTTGGGTGACACTTATTTTTTAATGTCCCCTCACGTGCGAAGTACAAGCCGGTACCTCTCTCTTGATCCGACCATCTCTCTCTCTCTCACTCACGCGCCCACACCTTGTCCTGCAAGCTATTTCCTCCTCCCGTGTGCGGCTTTCCGGCATATCCACGGCGCCTTCACTCTGCTCTTCCATTTCTTCTTCATCTCTATGAAATCTGACTGAAGAAGGAGAAAAGGTAAGTACATGAGGAGGGCCAAGACCAGGAGGGATTTTGCAGTCAGGGAGGTTTCACCCAAATCTTCTTTTGGTGTGCGCACCCGGGCCAAAACCCTAGCTCTTCAGCGGTTCCAGAATATCTCACCATCGCCAGACGACTCTTTCTCCTTTCTCCAGCTCAGGAACCGCCGCCTCCAAAAATTTTTACCCTCGGTAATAAAGCCTAAGAAGGACTACAAGGAGCCCGTGATATCGAGCCCTAAGCTTAGCCCTAAGACCAATTTGACCCCGGGTACCAGTTCCGCTCATCGGAGCATAGAATTCGAGCTGGGACCTTGCTATGGAAGCCTCAATTACGGTTCTGCAACTCCGCAGCCGGGGCTGGTAAATAATGCTGAGATTGAGGTCTCTTTTGGGGAAAATATTCTCGATGTTGAAGAAATGAAAAGGTTGGTCCTCTGCTCATTTTTTCTCCTCCCATAATTTGCGGTGATACCAAAATGGGGTTTTCCGGTTTTTTTTATTTTCGCTTCCATGCCGAGAATGATTTATGGTTTTTCTTTGGTCCTCTGCTCATTTTTTCTCCTCCCATAATTTGCGGTGATACCAAAATGGGGTTTTCCGGTTTTTTTTATTTTCGCTTCCATGCCGAGTATGATTTATGGTTTTTCTTAGAAAACTGTTATATCTTTATTTAATTGAACTATATATCCAACGAAATAATTTTTAAAGGAATGAATTTTATGCCTTCTAGAAGAAAAGTAGATGCTTGTTCAGAAATCCATTTCATAGTAGTTCCTTCTTCATTCTTTTAATCTTATGGTAAGAAATTCATTTTCTTCTTTCAATCTGATTTCTCGATTCTCACCAAAACCTCCACCTACCTGAATTGCTTGTTTTTTTCGAGTTACGAATAAATTTCACTTAGAAATTCTGGAATTTTTTGTCAAGGTAAAGTTTCACGAAATTTAATTTATTCTGTATTTTTAATAGAAACAATTTATTCATTAAGAATGAGGTCTGTGGACCTCAGTCATTTTATGATTTATGTTAAAATGTCTTGAGGTTTGCTATGGTTCTGATTCTCTGGTTTCATAATTTTCACTTAATTGTTCTGGATGCTATGTGCACTCTTCTTATCCGCAAATTTATCTTTTTGTCAGTGCAAGAAAAAAATTGAACATTACAAACTCTTGTCAATCATACAAGTTAATTTCGGGAGCTGTTTGTTTATTGCATATTATTTGTTTTTTAATAGATTGATTTTTGCAGTTTTCACCCATTTGTTTGGTTGATTAGAAATTGAGGGAAATTTATATTTTTGGTTCTACTCCCATGAGAAATTGAGGTATTGCTTCTTTGTGAGCAGAATGCACGTCTCAAACTTAAGGCCGCAAATTTTTTTCCTCAAATTTTGCACGAGTTGAGCAAGTAGTTGTCAATTGGGAAATCATTATTTCATATATTCGCAGTATATCCTATTACCTTGTAAGTACACTAGAACCAAAATCCTAAAATGAAATTACAATGTAAAATGCTTTTACATTCTCTGCATTTATTTCAGGCCAAGCATGCCCTACAACATTAGCTATGCATTGTAATAAAAAATGCCCGCTCATATTTTCTTCATCATCTGCTGAGCAGTGCATCTTTATGATATCATTTGGAATATCTATTAATCTTTTTTTTTTTGTCTTTAATAGGTTGAACGAATCTTATAGTAAATTTAGTGATGTCACAATTTCAAGGAAGTTCTGTTGTTTTTGTTTGTGAAAACTGGTCTTGCACTTTAGTTTGAATCCACTAGACGGGCCAATTAAAATTCATATTTGTTTATTTGGATGGAATGCACATTTACACCATGCAGATTCCTTTGTCGCTGGAGACAATCGGAATCACAATTTGAACATCATGGCTTTTGTGCGAAACTTTCTGAATTTAACTCGTTTTGAAGTAGCTACAGACATTTTGCTTCTGCCTTGCCCTGGTTTAGGATTTATTTAGGACGGCTTTCTAACATTCACCACAGCTCTATTTGGAGAAAAACTTTCTTGTTGCTTTCTAAAAATTTTCTGTGGTGGGGAGCTATTTTTTCCAGCTGTACATGATAATGTGCCGTGACTATAAGAAAGTTGTTGTCTGGTTTTGTTGAAAAAATATTTATTGGTATATCCCACCGCAGCTTTATAAGAAGTTGTTTTCTTTTCCACAACTTTACAATCA
>NW_018229253.1:0-898 GCF_001263595.1 Phalaenopsis equestris
TGATGAAGTGTTTGTCTATCTCTACGTGTTTTGTTTTATCATGAAGGACAAATTGTGGGCGATGGTGATGACAGACTTATTATCATAGTACACCTTTTTTGGTGGTGGACTATGAATTTTTAACTCATTGAGAATTCTTTTAATCCATAGAACTTCACATATCCCATGAGCCACAGATCTGAATTCAGCTTCATCGCTGCTTCTTGCTCCTCCAGGTTACTAAGTTCCCTCCTAGAAAAGTGCAATACCCTGAGGTTGATCTTCTATCTGTAACACTTCTAACCCAATCTATATCGGTAAATGCTTCTACCTGTAAGTGCTCATTTTTCTTGAACAGTAGTCCTCTTCCAGGTGTTCCTTTCTGATACCTAAGGATCCGAAAGACAGCCTCCAAGTGATGAGTATTTGGGCAATGCATAAATTGACTTACCATGCTAACAACAAATGTTATATCAGGACGAGTGTGTGACAAGTAGATTAGTCTTCCCACCAGTCTGATATTATTTTTTTATTGACACCATCTAATTTATTTGTGACTTGTAACATTTTATTTGGTTCAATCGGAGTTTCAGGTGTTTTGCACCCAAACATTCTGGTTTCACTGAGTAAGTCGAGTACATACTTTCACTGATTAATAAAGATCCCCTCCTTAGATATGACAAACTCAATACCAAGAAAACATTTTACATATCCCAGATTTTTAATCTCAAATTCTGTGGCCAATCTTTCTTTTAATTTCTCAATTTCCCTAGCACATCTCTTGTAAGGATACTATCATCTACATTGTCGGCACTATTTTTGGTGTGGGGTTTGCCCGTAAGAAGCTGTCGGTCATCGGAATTAAAATTCCGTTGCCCGCTTCAGAAGGACGTTTAAAAATTTGGATTTTTGAAAAAAG
>NW_018229254.1:0-1943 GCF_001263595.1 Phalaenopsis equestris
CCTATAACAAATGTAATACTCAAATGCAAGCTTCATCTGCAAGCTTCATCTGCGTACCTGTAGAAGAAAGAGGACGGAGAGGAGAAAAAGAGGAGGATCTCTTACGCCATTGCTAAAACTCCTTTCAGATGCAGAAATTTAGCAGAAATTTAGCAGAAACTTTGAAGACCTCCCGTGCTGTACAAGTATCACATTCAAATTCCATTTTAATAATTATTTATGGTGATTATTTTAACCCAATTTAAAAAAATGGAGGCAAAGTTTAATTTTTTTATAACTTTTGAGATTAAAATAACTTCCTGTAAATAGTCCGAAACTATTTTAGTATTTTATTCCTTTAGTAAAATAGTAATGCTTGAGTTTATAATTATCTTCATCAAAATTTTTCGTGCCTTAAACCACCAAATTCCTATAAATTTACATATGTAACATGTAAACTTTAGTTTTTTACATTAATGCCTCCCAAATATTTCGAATCACCTACAAAATATCACTATTTTAACTTTTGAAGAGTGAAAGGTGTATTATAATGCATAAGTAAAATTATAAAGTGATATATATAATGAAGCTGTATGTTTATAAATTTTTCTCATTTACATAACATTTCACAGTCTTGTCTTGTAACAAATTCAAGCCAATTTTAACTTAAACTTTGTCAAATAAAAAAATGATAATCTTTAATTCCTAAACTTAGGAAATAAAAGCACTTCTCATGTTTATTTTAAATCCTAAATTTACTAAATTGTGGCGTGACATAATTTAATGAATCGAAGTATATAGAATTTATTAAAATCATCACCATGCAACCTTTTAGTATTACAATCTAATCAAACTAATATTAAGAATATTTATTATATTTATAAAAATAATATTAAAAATATTTTTTAATGTGTTCTTAAATAAGTAAATGTTATATATAAATAAATATTAAAATTTAATTAAAAGATGTAACGATACATAAAATTTATATGATAAGCATATAAATTATTCCTTTTTTTAATTAAACTTGATATTTTATGAAATGTTTTTTTGTTAAAAAATTTATTTGATGTGCAAAGTAATTTTTTATTTGATTCAAAATGTTTTAAATATTTAATGGCTTTGTATTTTAGTGCTCACTCTTCTCAGTTTTTCATTTTCATTGGAATAAATTCTTATGCTTTAATAGAAATGTTCCTGCACATTTAAAATTTTTATTTAAATTTAGATTGGTTTCTTTCTAAGAAATCAATAATAATAATAACTTTAAATTTATGAGAATTTGACCTTATATCCCTCTTGATGCTCATGGTTAAACCTAATTTAAATTTTTGTTTGAATATTATTAAAATTGGTTTAAACAATATTCAAATTCAATTTGAACTATATTTAAACTTGATCCATATCTTACTTTGACTTTATTTGGAGGAAAGTCCAAACTTTATTCAAATTTTTTTTGAACCTTTGTTAACCATTATTAATTTTGATTTGATATAATGAAGGAAGAATAGGTAGGCTGGTTCAAAATTTACTAAAAATAAAGCAAAGGTCAGGTTACATGCTAGAAAATTCGCAGCGGTAGAGCAATTAATTATCGTTTCAGCGTTGCACGAGGATTCAGCATACACTCAGATGAAATGAAAACAACATGTGATGACACCAGAAGTTTTTACATTAAATACATGTAAAGGAAAAAAACCACGGGGTCTAGCCCTGTTATAAATATCCACTATAAGTTGATGATTACAGAAACCTCTTGTCCCACAAACAGGAAAGGGTTACTAGATTTTCCAAGTTACAACATCGACTGACGGCGTCTGGTCAGCGGTGGTCGACGAAGCTTCACAGTGATCGGCGATGGTCGACGACAGTCGATGACAATTGTCGGTGGTCAACGGAGGTCAGTGGTGATCGATGGTAGTCGATGGCGGGCGACATTTGGCAACGGGGGCGGTCGGCGGGGG
>NW_018229254.1:2077-5298 GCF_001263595.1 Phalaenopsis equestris
AGCGTGGCTAGCAGAGATGATGTTCGACTTGAGCTCTTTCTCAAAGCCTCAAGTCTCTCTCAAGCCTATGTCGACCACCACCGACCGTCACTAGCTATCGTCGACCACCGCCGATCACCGTCAACCTCCGTCTACCACCGCTGACCAAACGTCGTCAGTCGATATTATAACTTGAAAAATCTAGTAACCATTTTCTGTCTGTGGGACAAGGGGTATCTGTAATCATCAACCTATCGTGAATTTTATAACTGGGCTAGGCCCCGTGGTTTTTTCCCTTTACTGGTTTGCCACGTAAAAAACTTCTAGTTTCATCACAGGTTGTTTTCCTTTCATCTGAGTGTGTGTTAAATTCTCATGCAACGCTAAGATGATAATCCATTACTCTACCGCCGTGAATTTTCCAGCAAGCATCAGTTTGGCGCTGTTTGTGGGAAAGTTTCAATCCCACAACTGAAGTACCTCCGTGGTTTACTACATGGCCACTAGACACAATATTTGTGATAACGGAGTATCTCGCTCCAACACCCATCGTTCCAGGGAGCAATCACGAAGGCAAGGGCGGCATTCTTCCTCATCTTCCGACCCTGGAAGACGTTATCTTACCAACCAAGGTGTTTCAGGTTTTTCTATAGAAGATCGAATGCGTGGAATGGAGGAGTCTCAACTAGAGATCCTATAGTTCCTACGCGGGGCTCAACAACAACCGCCTACACCATTGAATGAAATTTATTTACCATTAATTTCACGACCTACGAGAAACATACTACTCAGAGGAACTCATACCGCCCCCCTCCTCTAGAAGTAACACTTCCCCTGTCAGGTCATGATGCTGAACTCCTAGATACCGCAAGTTTCACTGATCCATCTAGTGCAGCTTGCCCGACATCGCCACATTTTCCTATCATTCCAAGTGATTTCATTCGTAACAAACAACGACACCTCATCGACGCTACTTCCGGGAAGAGTTCTCCCTAAAGGAAAAGGATCGATTCTATAGTCACCACAACATCCATGAATCCTCTCGCTTAGCGGATGCGGTCGTCTAACAATCCACCCCATCAGGCTTCAAGCATTCAAAAAATGATACATATGAAGGGATAACTGACCCCTACGAGCATATTGATCATTATAAAACCATCATGCACATTCAGCATGCCTCTGATAAGCTTTTTGTGTCAAGTGTTCTCGGCTACTCTTAAAGGACAAGCTCGAATATGGTTCTACTCTCTGTTAGGGGGAACTATAAAACACCTTTAACAAGCTTTCCAGACTGTTGGTGGAGCAGTTCATCACAAATAGAAGGATCGTGAAGGATTCATCCCATCTTTAAGGAATTCATCAAATTAAAGGAGAGTCACTCAAGGACTACTTCTGCAGATTCTCTATTGAAGCCCATTAGATTTCAGGAGCGGATTCAGAGCTACTAAGGGGAGTCTTGCTTGGGGGGCTCCACCCTAGACCTTTGTACTCATCACTGATGTGGGAGACAATTTGTTTTTATGCTGACCTTGTCTACTATGTTGAGGCCTAAATCACTGCGGATGAGGCCATCATTGCACATAAAGAGTAGTTTGAGAAATTTGGGGAAAGTGCAAGAATAACACTATAGATAATAATCAATCTTCGCAACAGAGAAAGTTCGAATAACAGAGGAATCGTGACCTCCTTCCTCAACCTGCGGGTCAGTAAAGTGAGTATCTACCTATGAAAGAGTATACATTGCTCAAAATGTCACGTGTTAACGTCTTAATGGCTATTAAAGATGAGCACGCCGTTAAGTTGCCTCACTACCTAAACCTAACTCAGGAATCAAGAATAATACTGTCATTTTTGTTGAAGTTGTGGCCACACCATTGAAGCGTATAAGCAACTCAAGGAAAGGATTGAAAGGTTAATAAAGCAGGGATATCTTGGCTGATTTGCTTAAAACAAACTAGCTAGTATCAATAATGCTCCTACTGATGGGCAACATACACAAAGGCAGCAACATGGAGGTCACCCAGTTATAGGAAAAATTTTGACAATTGCTAGAGGCACATTGCTGACTAATCAAATCCTTATCACTGTACCCGGTGAACCAATGTAGAAGAAATTGTGCCTCGAGCCTATCACTTTTGATGCTTCTAATTTGAAAGGACTTTGAGTCTCCCACCAAGATCCTCTCTTCATTAGCGCAGGAATTAGCGAACCTCTCTATAGCGTAAAGAGGATTTCTATCAACAATGGGAGCTCTGTCGATGTATTATTCTATTAAACTTTCATCAGTTTGGGATTGACATGGGAAAGACTTCAACCTCCATCCGGACCATTATATGGTTTTGATAATTGACCAGTAAGGGTTGAGGGAATATTAAATCTCCCTGTTGTCTTGTGAGATTTTCCTTGATAGACAACCCACTCAGTCTAGTTCATCATTGTCAAGTCATAATCGACATATAATGCCATCTTCGGAAGACATCTGCAATTAATCTTTGGAATTATAATTTTTGTAATACACTTGAAGGTCAAGTTTTTAACCTTAGCAGAGATCGACGTCGTGCGAGGTGATCAATAGACCACACAATCATGCTATCACAGACAAGCTCAGCCACGCCCGTTAATGATACTTAGCATTGAGAACTTCGGTCTTCGAAATGAAGATGTATCTCAACCGGTATCTCCCATGGAGACTTGGTCCAAATCCCACTCTCTGATGGACATCTCTTGAGACCAGTGCAGCTTGGTTTCCTACTCTTCGATGAGCAAAGGTCAGAGTATGTAGATCTTCTCTAAAGAAACTAACACATTTTTTCATGGCCCTCGACCGATATGCCTAGAGTCAACCCTGAAATAATCACACACTCTTTAAAGGTAGATCCAACGTTTAAACTTCTCATCCAGAAGAAGCACAATTTCATCCCAGATCGCTCACAAGCTATCAAAAAAGAAGTCAACAAGCTTCTGGAAGCAAAATTTATACGAGAAGTGCACCACCCCGCATGGCTGTCTAATGTTTTCATGGTAAAAAAAACAACTGGTTCATGGAGGATGTGCGTCGACTATACCGACCTTAATAAAGCTTATTTGAAAGATAGCTTTCCCCTCTTGCGCATAAATCAACTCGTTGATGCCACATTCAAACAGTAAATGTGCAGTTTTATGGACACGTACGCAAGGTACAATCGGATAAAGATGAACCCAACAAAAGAGGAAGCCACCTCTTTTTAAATAGATAAGGTTTT
>NW_018229255.1:0-278 GCF_001263595.1 Phalaenopsis equestris
TCACATTCCTAGGAGGCAAGATTGGTTCCTCAGACCAGTCTGCTGAGTTCGCCCAGCTAGCTATCCTTGGGATTGACAGACGACCAAACTAAGGATCAACGTCGAAAGATTGGCACATGTCCTTGATCATATACGAGAAGCATGACACTCGCATCGTCGTCTTTTCTACGTATATCATGAACATGCATCATATTATACGATAAGAGAAGAGAATGAAGAGTCTGGGTTTAGAGAACACATTTGGCTCCTTTTTCTGCTTCCTTCTACCGAACATTTCT
>NW_018229256.1:0-6500 GCF_001263595.1 Phalaenopsis equestris
CAACAAGAGTGACTATGTGGGTACGACTCCTCTTCATAGGGGGGCATAGAGCAGAAGCCTCAAAAGGCGTAGGACTACCTAAGATAATATTGACATGGTGCTCAAAGGAACCAAAGGTTATAATACCTTCGAGAGCATAGAAGACACTGGGGGAGAAGGAGACAGAGTTTCTAGCACTTAAGCACAGGGTACCAGGTGTTTAGGCACGGCTTTGTGTAGGATTATAATCATGTGTAGGATTATAATTGTTTAAGATTTCTCTTATTCAATAATTGTGATGATTCATTATTTCGTACTTATATTACATCTTCAATCTGTCCAATTGAAATGTTAAAATTTGTTATAAATACATAATGACCCGAGAGAGCTGTGTGTTCCTCAACTAGTAAAAATCACATTAATCTAGTGGGTGAGAAGGCAACCCATTGGTCAGTGCAAATAGATATAGAGATAAATTTTGAGGGGCAAAAATTGGTGATTCTAGGGTGACATGTTATAACCTTAACCAATTTGATATTGAGTTTGAAATTTAATGTTATGTTATTCCATAATAATGGTCGTAATGGGTAATTTGGAAGTGACAGACTATAAACTAGCCATCATAACCAAAGATTTAGGAACTTAACTCTTAGTTAGCCAATATTCTTTATGCACTCAAAAGAGAGTAAATAATAGGATTGCTACTACTTGACACAAAACTATATTTAAACCATTTGTCATTTGATTCTTATACTGATTATGATATCTTTGCAAGGGAAAATAACTTTTACACTGTTTGAACTTTTCTACATAAAACTAGTTTAGAAATACTGCATTTGTTTAAGCTTTGAAATATAATTAATAGGAATTTAGTAACTTCATTTTACACATAAACTTGCTACCATATTTCCTAAATAATTGTCTGAAGTTAAATTAAAGTTCCATTACATCCATAAAAAGAGCTTAATCTTCCCTATGAGATCGAGATTGAGGTTTTAAAAGAAAATCTTATATTATTTGAAACGATGCATATACTTGTGTAGTACACATAATGTGTAGATTATTAATCAAATTCTAATTTATATAACATATCTATTGTGCACATTAGTCAGTAAAATATATTGGGTCAAGTTTTTGACTATCTTTTTTAGAAACTAAATAACTCATAATTGCGGGTCGGGTCAAGTTTTTGACGTCGTTGTCAGGGAAGGAAAAAAAGAAAACGACATATTTTTTTATTGAGAAAATTTTTTATTTAAATTGTAGATTTATTTTAGGAAAGTTGTAGTGTTGTTTAAATATTTAAGTGCTTGTTTTTGTGTTAAAAATATTTTTCTAAAAAAATATAGTAAATTAAGCATATTGACCCGACCCGCAATTATACAAATATTTATGTTCCAGAATATGACAAAAAACTTGACCTAATTTATATTTAGCAACTAGTGCGACAAATGTAATGTTATAAAATTTAAAGTAATAGTTTTCACACTATGGTAATGCGCAAGTATACATATAGTTTCAAGTAATATAGAGTTTTCTTTAAAAACCCTAGTATCGATCCCACGGGAAAAATAATAAATTTATGAATGTGACTAAGAAAAACCTTTACTTTAAACAGTGGAATAAATTCTAGGAAAATATGAATGTAATTCAGGTGCGAAATAAAAAGTTTACTAATTTTTACAAGTGCAAATTAAAAATAAAAGCAAAGATACAAAAATAACTCAAATTTGAAAATTCAATATATGTAAATAGATTCTTTCCTTACAAATAATTCATAATCAGTGTAGGAATGCAAATGTTCAAAAGTATAACTGATGTTTTGTGACAAATAAGAGCAATCATATTATTTACATCTTTCGAGCATAAATAACATTGACTAATCTAAACTTGGTGTCGGCATATATAGTAGTGCTAGCCTCTCACCTCTATATTACCTAATGTGTTCTCTTTATAGGACCTACCAGTGACCCTTAGTTTCAATCTCTATACCATATTGATAAAAGAATCAAACATGTCACTCTAGAAACATCAATTGTATACAAATTAAATCTTATCTTTCAATCTATTTGCACTCCCCCTCGAGCGATCTTCATGACTCTTTCCAAAGTGAAATGTGGTACTCACTAGTTAAGGAAATCTTAGCCCTCTTGAGTCTATAAGTTTCTCAACAAATTTTAACAGAACAAATGACCAGTTTGCAAAGTAAATGAAGAACCGATGAAAATATCATCACAAATTTGCAGAATAAAAATAAGTTCTAAACAAAACAAATCCACCACATAATTACTTCTTATTGCAATGAGAAAGAGGAAAACTACCTAGAATTCATGTGATATAAAAATAAAACATATTTATAAAACTTAAATCCAACATACAAAAGAAAAAGGTACAAACACTTATATTAAATGTTTCCCCAAGCACTCCTCCAAAGTTCCCTGACTTCTCTGACTCCACAAGACTCTTACAACTCACAATACTCCAGAAATATAAAGACTCACACAGAATCACTAAGTTGGTCGCCCACTCTAGATGGGATCCTCCCTTTCTCAAAATATATAGAGCTTAAAAAATCACCAAGGGTTGCTTCAGACAACTTTTCAAAATCCATTCAAATTCAATGAATATAAGTGTAATCGTTTATAGCGCCTAGGCGCAAAACTATCGCGCGTAGGCGCCAACCACAAATTTCATTTGACGCCTAGGCAATGTAATCGTTTATAGTGCCTAGGCGCAAGGCGCCAACCACAAATTTCATTTGACGCCTAGGCATCAGCTCAACTGTTTTTGACAATTAACTTGATTTGGCCCATTTTGCTCATTTTAAATGTATTTCTGCTCCTTTTTTTGCTTTTAAACTCTTTTTCTTGCACCTGCAACTACGGGTGCAAACGAACCGAATACGAACGAACAAAGCTTGTGTTCATGTTTGGTTCGTTTGACACTTAGTTTGTTTGAAATAAGCTCATGTTCGAAATTGTTCGTGTTCGTTTCTTAACAAATAAGCCGAGCACGAGCTATTCGTGAGCTATTCACGAACGACGAGCCAATTTGACATCTCTAATATATAAGCCGAGCACGAGCTATTCGTGAACGACGAACCAATTTGACATCTCTAATATTAATAGATATAAATAATATATAATATTAATTATATAACTTATATTATATAAATATATAATAAATATATTAGTATATTACTAATATAATATATTAATATATTATTATTATTATTTTATTATATATTATAAAAAATTATTCACGTTCTTCTCGTTTACTTATCGAACGAATCAAACACGAACTCATTGACGAACTGAACACAAACTGTTCACGAACAACGAGCTTTTTTGAGAGCCGTACCTGCAACTAAAAACATAAAAAATACTTTTTGTTAAAGCATAATATCCTAAAAAATGGGTATATAATGTGAGTATAAAATAGTTAATTTTAAGACGCATCACATATCTATCCTAATGTCAATCTCATCGACAATTCTCAATTCATAAATAATATAGTTGGGTCTAATAAAGAAGAATATGACGATAATAACTACAATAACATGGATAACAATATGTCTATTTTTGAGTTTCAGGGAATGTCAATTACAATAAAATTAAAACTTTTGGATTCTAAAGCATCTACAGAAGTGCAGATTAATACATCTTCAGAAAAAACTACTATAGGTCCAACTTAAAAACCTAAAGAGATAAAAGAAATTAATTTGTGAAGTAGAAAGTCTTACCTCCGAGGATGGCTCAAAAAATTAAGGAAAAGTAAGTGGTTATCTGATTTGCCCCAACGATTATCACAATAATGTAAGTACTGGTAATGAAACCAGAAACTTGATCCGCTCCCTAGCAAATAAATTGAGTTCTTAAAATTAGATATTATTACTCACTGTGGTTTCTCACAAAAGTATACATATTATTTCATTAATATAGGGCTCTATTGAGTCCGGATTCTTGATCCCACGGGGAAGGAGGTAATGAGACCTTTAGGTGAAGTTCTAGTTTACTACTTTCAGGTCCTAGTTTGGAAGGTCGTTAAAGGATGATTTTCTAACAGCTTTTTTGTATTACATTGTTAAGTCTAAATTAAACCTATCTAAATCAATTGGTTTGATGAAATTCAAGATTGATAAAAAGACTTTTCTCTTATGATTGACTAAGCAGATTATATGTTTGATTGCTAAGAATTGTTGCAGTTGTAGTGAAAATAAGAGCACATATCTTGTTTACCCTCTTCTGAGTGCGTAAAGAAGTTTGGTCTAACTCAGAAAGTGTTTCTGCCTATCACCCTAGAAACCCCTAAGTTAAACTCTTCAAAACCTATCTCCCAGTCTATTTACATTGCCCTATAGACTACTTTTTGTTCACCCACTAATTCAATACGGTTCTTCCTAGTTGATAAAGTCATAGCCCTCCTGGGTCTTTTTGGGTTCACAACAGGTTTTAACATACCAATTGACTTGATTGATAAGTAAATTGAGCATGAAGTAAAAACCATCACATTAAAATTAAAATATCAATTATATAGTAATCATCATCCTACAAATTCTACCTAATTATCACTAGGGAGGAGTTCAAGAATTATACTCATAAAACATGCTTAACACAACAGAAAACTTCATTAAATTAAAAAAAATCCACTAAATCTGTGTTTACAATAAAGACAAGTCAATAAAGAACAAAATACATAGCTTTTTCCTTCGAAATGGAGATGAAATCCCTTCAACGGAGCCTTCTACTATTCCTTGTAATGCTCATACAAATCCATTATAGAATGCAATCCAATCCTGTTTCCAATCTCTAAAGAAAATGTAAAAAACTACAATCTCTACTCCTATCTACTTGGTGTTCATGGAGAATTCCAGGACTTTGAAATGCTAAAAAGTCCATTCTCCAACTGTCACCATGCGTCAAATAACTTCTGAAGTAATGCAGAAACTGTCTCATACAGTTCTACAACTTAGAGACCAGTCTGCGACGCCTTGGTGTCGTCTTCTCCATTTGTTGGAAGGAGACTGATGCCTAAGTGCCAAGGCCCTAGGGTAGAGCGCCTTGGCGCCCAGGTCTGGCGCCTAGTCGCCAGTGCAGGAATTACCCCAGTGCTCCATTTTGCCTCCATTTCTCTCCATTTCACCTCCAAAGCGCTTTATGAGTCCTACTTGTTATACCTGTTGAAAAAAAACATGAAATTTTTTTTTTTAAAAGTGCAATTTCATCAAAAAACAAGTGTTAAATATAAGAAAAATTAAGCATACTAAAAGACATATCAAAATCTCCCAAACTTAAATGTTACTTGTCCTCAAGTAACACTACAAGTTTAAAAACCAAATTTATTGATTTGAGGTAATGAATTTCTTCAAGATTTTCTACAATTTTATCTCAGAAATGCCATTGTGCAACCTAGGAGAAATTCTAGTGAATCGACCTAGGATTAGCATATAAGAATATTTAATATTGAATTTATGAATCATGATTTTCTATCTACTTCAAAAATAATTGTAATTTGTCAAACTTAGGATTCATAGAAATTATAAAATCAAAATTTGAGCACTATATTTGTAAAAATTTTGCCAATACTATTTGAAATAAAAAATAAGTTTACGATTATATCTAAGTCTTTTTCCTTAAGAAGATTCAATTGAAACCAATTTTTAATTAAGCTCATTCTCAAGTTTCTCCTCACTTTTTATATATTTTTCTTTCTTTCTTCTTTTTCTTTTTCTTTCAAGATATTTTTAACCTTTACACTTTTATGTGAGGATTATTATAACCGGATAGACCTTAAATAGTTTTAAATTTAACTATCCTCACCCTAAAGTTAAAAACTCATCACTTTCCTCCACTTGAAAGTTAAAAGTATTAGTTTGAAAATAGGTTTTTGAGTCTAAATTCTTTTAAAATGCAAATCAAAGAATCATAGTTTTTCAAAAGTACAACTCTTTCATATTATAATAATAAAATCATATTCTTATTATCTCATACTAAATACATTAACTCTAGTGCAACCCTTTTCATAAAAAAATTCAACTAAGTCTTCTAGAACATCTCTACAATCAAAATTATAGTACCCTAAAGGTAACATCACATTCCACAAGTCATTTTAAGTGATATCAATTTTCAATGTAAGCTACTGAGGATAAATAAAGTTTAGCTTCTTTAAAGATTTTTCTTCTCCCACTCCCTCAAACTTGATTTTTAACATGTATATCATTCAACATAGAAAATATAAGAAAGAAGAAAATTCACAGCTCAGAAGTACAATCTACCACAGACGTCTATCAGAAATAATTGCAAATACACTCAAGAAAGTATAATGTGCAGTAGAAAATAAATCTAAATTAAACAAGTTAAATGAAATTGAACTTAAGAAAGTGGTTAACCACAATTTTGAGGTCTTTATTTCCCTCTCTCTAGAGCCAGGATATAACATTAAGAGTTCCTGTTTGACCCTCATGGAGGACTACAATGGAACTACACTATTTAGAAATTCGAGCAATTTCTTTGCTCATTGTA
>NW_018229257.1:0-785 GCF_001263595.1 Phalaenopsis equestris
GTCTAGCAGAGATATCAAATCGTGAAAGTAAAAAAAATTTAGAAAAACTATAAATCCCTATAAATTGGATTAATCTTCTAGATTAGATACTACATTATGGGCATACAAAACTACTTATAAGACTCCCATAGGAATGTCCCCATATAGACTTATTTTTGAAAAAATAAGCCACTTACTAGTAGAATTGGAGCATAAAGCATTTTGGGCTATTAAGGAATTTAATTTTAATCTAAAAGATGCTAGTGAGAAAAGTTTATTGCAACTCAATGAATTTGAGGAGATTAGAAATGAAGCATATGATAATGCAAAAATCTATAAGGAGAAAATGAAAAAAAATATGTCATGTTCGGAAGATTATTAATAAAAATTTTGAACCTAGATAAGAAGTTCTATTATATAATACAAGATTGAGATTATTTCCAGGAACAATAAAATCTAGATGGTTAGGACCATTCAAAGTGATTAAAGTCAATCGTTGTGAAACTGTTGTTATTAAAGATCCTAACACTGGAAAGATATTTAAAGTTAATGGACATCGATTGAAGCATTATTATGAAGGACACATACCACAATTTAAAGAAGTTTTAATGTTAAGTCAACCCAACTAAACAGATTATACGTCGGGGTGATGACGTTAAACCAAGTACTTCATAGGAGTCAACCATTATATATATATATAAATATATATCTTTGTACTACTATTTTTTTTATAAGTGTTTTATATATTAGGAGATAATAATCCTAAAAAAATTTATATAATATAAATTAAGACAAATATTGGTATT
>NW_018229258.1:0-463 GCF_001263595.1 Phalaenopsis equestris
AATATTTGATTTTCTCGATGTGAACTACAAATAGGAGTGTAAACGAGCCGAACACGAGCTGAGCACGAGCTGCCTCAGCTCGTGTTTGGCTCGTTTATATTTCAAGCTCAAAAAGTGTATTTGTTTTTGGCTCATTTCTTTAGCGAGTCGAACTCGAGCTATTCACGAACAAAAAGTCGTTTTGACAACCCTAATCACGTAGCCATAAGATGTTAAGGAATGAGGAAAGATTTAAAAATTATTGTTTATATTAAAACATCATGTCAATCTAATTTAATAATTTTTATTCAATTTTCTTTATTAATACTTTTAATTGATTATAAATCTTTGTAGACTTGTAGTTAATTAATTTTTTTAAAAATACTACTCATTAATATATATACTTGATGAGTAGTATTTCAAGTCAAAACGAGCCGGACACGAACACACAAATCTTTGTTCATATTCGACTCGTTAACTTAGC
>NW_018229259.1:0-631 GCF_001263595.1 Phalaenopsis equestris
TAATGAGAACCAGAGAGGTGCAATTGGGGGTTCTTGACTGGATCAAAATTAAAGGTCCATTTGAGCAATTTCAACTGTTTGTCCTCGATTGTGATGAACTTCTTTGAGAAGATCTTTGTGTAATCTTCTTCTATACTCAGTTGTACCATCACATGTCTTCCGTCGAAATGACCCACCTGTCAAGCCCCAACAAATTTAAAGTCTTCAAAAACTTTTCTGATAATCTCTATCTTTGGGCAACCTAATTGGAACTTTCCAACTAGTATAAATTTGTATTTTCTTGCACGAGTTGGAGTTTCAGCATCAGAGAAAAATATTGTTGGTTTGCCCGCATTTTTCTCTACTTTCTTTATGAGATTGCAATCTCCATATCCTTCAACAGAATCATGGTACATCTACGAGAATATCGGACTATCTACGAGGTGAAAAGGAGAGCTAAATTTGTGAACCACTGTAGCATAGGGGGGTTTGGCGGGGTTATCATCGGCGAGAGTGGCGGTGTAGGAAAGCCCTGAGGTCATTACCGTGCTTCACACAAGCACCACAGGAGATAAGGCAGTGCAGCGGAAAAGCACCGCAGGACTGCGACAGGAAGCAGCGTCGGCAACGACGTAGCAAGCCGAAGGGGCGT
>NW_018229259.1:1408-3072 GCF_001263595.1 Phalaenopsis equestris
TTGCATTTGTTTTTCCATGTTTCCCTAATGCTTCTTGCAACTAAGGAGGGTTTGAAAGTGTAGGTTGCTCAGCAGGGCGATCTAGCTTCACATCGATCGCAGAAATAATATTTTCAGGGGGAGTATCCACAGGGGTGATTAAATCAAACATTATAACCTGTTTTGTGGTTATTTTCTCCTTCGATGGAACAAATATATCCAAAGCAGTTGGGTCATATCCATTCTTATTCACTTGATCTTTAGATTTCAAATTAGGGTGAAGATTATAGCATTTATCAAGGTTTTTAGGGGGAGTATCCACAGGGGCGATTAAATCAGACATCATAACCTATTTTGTGATAGTTTTCTCCTCAGATGGAACAAATATATCCAAAGCAGTGGGGTCATATCCATTCATATTCACTTGATATTTAGATTTCAAATTAGGGTGAAGCTTATAGCATTTATCAAGGTTGTGCCCAAAAATCATACAATGAGAACAATAAGAAGGTCTATGTTCCACAACAATTTCTTGTCAAATACATTGTGAGTTATGTCCAACCAGACATCAATAATATCATGTAAAGTAATATCTCTTTCAACATCTATTTTGGCCACAGAAGGTCTGTTTAGGTTAAAAGTGGGTAGAATTAGCTTCAAAGGGTCCCCAAGTATGACACCAATAGAGTAAAGAACCTGATAATGAAAAAAATACAGCTTGAGATTAGGTAGACTAAACCATACTAGTAAAGTAGGAGATTCGCGCTTGAGGTTAAAATCAGGAGACCACTTAAGTAGCTTCATTGATTAACCAGCAATGTTGATATATTTTCTGGAAAAAATCTGTGTAGTCTTTAGGCACGATTAGTTGAATTAATATGTGTCTCCCATCTATGAGCCCTACTTTCCACTTTCCTGCTAATTTGAGATCATCAAAATTTTTTCTGATAACATCCATATGTGGGTGTACCCACTGAAATTTTCCAATAAGAGTAAACTTGAATTTATCACTAAGTGATGAAATTTCTAGCTCAGAGAAAAAATTATTGTTTTTTCACTTTTCCTACTTGCAATCTTGATAAAGGGGCAATCACCTTCCCGTTGCTCCTTATAACTTGAGGGGAAGACAACCGTTATCTCCCTCTGAGAGTTACCCACCACGTGGGCAAAGAAGACTTTACCAGGTTCAATTGTAAACGAAGGAAGCTCCATCACAGCAAGAGAAGCCCTGCCAAAATCGGGCAGCGGAAAAAATAGTGAGTCGAAAGGTCAGGGAGAAAAACTGCAGTTGTTGAAGCCGCAGAACAGTCGCAACTCGACGAGTCAGGTCGCGAACAGTTTCAGCAATGAGAGGAAGACGAGAGGAACCACGATGAGACGACCTGATGCGGCTCGCAACTCGACGACCACGCAGAAGCGACGAGAAGACGAAGAAGAGAAAGTCAGTCGCAGCTTGACGCGGCTCGCAGCTCGACGTCCACAGAAGCAACGAGACGTGATGATGGCGTAGGAGTCGACAATCGCAGAAGAGATTGACGAACCCAGAATTCGTAGTCGAGTGCGAGAGCTTCGTCTTCGAGCACGATGATAAAGCCGAAAGATCAAGCCAGAGATTCGCCATTGGGAGAAACCCTAGCGATGCAGTTCGAGCTCGCCACCGATGTCATTTTTTCTATAATAGATAT
>NW_018229260.1:0-1182 GCF_001263595.1 Phalaenopsis equestris
CAAATTATTCAATAAGCTGCAACTGCCCCAAACAGCCCTTTAATTAATCTAGTGAAAGAGTTGTTTCCCCGCCATATTAATATTTTTCAATAAATGATTATTGCACGAATTTGAAAGATTAAAAATTTCTACAAGTGTCAACTATGTCTACTTTCTAATATGCTTCAATAATAATCTTAATTAGACATTTAATGACTTGACCATCTCCACAAAAGCTGGTCCATTAAAAGTTAATTAAGAGCTTAATTAACAAACGCTTTCACCCCAATCCATCTATGTGGCTTCCGATTTATTAAATTAAACAATAATGCTTTATAAAGAAGAAGATTAAAAGGGAGAAGAGAAAGAGTTGCCGTTAAACAAAGCTTTTTTTCTGTCCAGACTCCTAACGTAGTTCTACGTGCGGACCAAGTTATTACTAAGTTATTTTCAGGTTATTTCTGTGTTATTTTCAATAATACCGAAATAACCCAGAAATAACCCGCGATCTTTATTTTTGGGGTATTTCTGAGTTATTTCAATATTATTAAAAATAACCCAAAAATAATCTGAAAATAACTTAGAAATAATTTAGTCCGCAAGTAGAACTACGTCAGGAATCCGCACAAATTTTCTTTTTTTCATTAAACACGTCCAACAAAATTTTGCCGTCATCACGAGGATTAATGAACCGTGAAGTGACATGCACTATAAACCATCAAATTTTGTACATATTTTTGTTGTAATTTAGTGGGGGGTCAGTATCCAACAAGCAGAAAACTGCAAATAAAGTTGATCTAAAATGGGACTAGAATCTGTTGTACGCAAGCAATTGGCACCATCGATGGTTACTTTCTTAAACAGAAGGGCTAAAATTAAAAGCATTTTACGTATGAATATTAATTAAAAAAGAATAAATTAATAGCAGTTAAAAATTTCGTCGGCCAGGATTTGAATGCCTTAAAAGCTTTGCAACACGACTAGAGCACTGCTCGTACGCCGGAGTACGACATCTTGGTCGTGCGTGGTTGATCTGTGATTCGACCGGGCCGGGCATGCAAGTCGAAACGCTGTTTTGGCCGATTCAAAAGCAGCAAAGATTTTCTAATTGATTTTGACCGGATCACGATCAAACCGGCCTGCCCGGTCCAATTTTCTAAACCATGCATATAAAGCAAATTGGTCTTTCTTTTATATTTTATT
>NW_018229261.1:0-2368 GCF_001263595.1 Phalaenopsis equestris
GTGATCAGCAGAGATGCAGTTTTTTATGAGCAGTTGATGTTACAGCAGAATTAAGACAAGGTGTCAGGGAACCGTTCCGGTTCAGATGCAGTGCAGATGGATTTAGAACAACAGCCAGTAGCTTCTGAGAGAGGTGAAAGTTCAAATCCAACACCTGGATTCCAGATGATCTGCAGAATTACAATCTAGCCAGAGATAGACAGAGACGCACCAATGTAAGGCCTCCTAGCAAATTGGGTTATGAAGACTTGGTCTCTTGTGCACTTCTCATTAGTAGCGATGATCCATCCTAGATACCGAATATCACATTCCCGACTTTGAAAGAGCCAGCAATGTTGCTTGGGGCACGAAAGAAATGTTTAACGAGAGATTCATTCTTACACAATGTCATTAAAAGAATATTTTGGGTGTGGAAGAAAAATGGTTCATACTGTGGAATACGCCGACATATCCGTTTCTTAGACAACTGTAGATTGTGGTGGTCACAATGACTCTCTACAACTATATTCGACAGCATCCCTTACACAGTGACATTGACTTCAATAAGTTTGATGAAGATCATTCACATGTCCCTACAAGAGTGTTTAAACATCACCTAAGACAATCTTTATCACACGCAGAAGATGAATTACTTGAGAGTTGAACCTAGGGTGTGGAAGGTGCATGAAAGATGATAGAGTTGAGGGAGCGAATTATGGATGCCATTGTTAGCTGCTAAATAGACTAATTGTATTTTTTGTTGCTACTTTATTTATAATGTGGTGAAAGTTTTTGTTGTTTATTGTATCAATGCTTTATCCAATAATCTATATTTTGAATTTCAATTTTATTTTTCGCTCTTTGCTTGTATTCTTTCCCACTTGGATGACGATGAGACAACTGCAGATATATGTAATATAAATTTTTATTATAAGTTTTATTTTTGGCTTTTGAAGGTATATGAAGAGAAGCGTTCTTTTGGATAGTCTATATGTCGCTATTGGTTCTTGTCACATGTGAAAACTTAATGAAGCTAACCAAGTTCCTCTCTTTTTTCAGTGTTATGGCTTTTGAGGCTTTTTTAGTTGGGTTTTTTTTGTGATATGCATATGGTTCATACGAGTGTAGTATTAGTTTAAAGACAACCTAAAACTCTTTTTTTATAAGGCATGTTGTCATATTGTAGTGACAGATTCATTGGTTCATACTATGTTATATGAGATTTCACATTTTAATAAAACTTGCATTGATTAATTATAATATTTTTTTCCGACAAAATGACATCTAAGGATTTGTGATTTATTGTTTAAACATTGTGAAAAGATGAATTTAAGAATTTTCGGTACCTTCAGAGCTTTGTACTGCTTCTGTGGGCAACAATGTTTTCTGCTTACTTCGCGACAACCATGTAGCAACGAGTGACAGTTTTAATGATGTTCGAGGAGAAGAACAGAAACCTTACTTCTTTAGGGCGGCAAATGAGTTGGAAGAATAGACGGCTGATAGTGATCGAGTGTGGCGAGTTTTCTTGAAGGACAATTTATCTCGTGAGATAAACTAAGTGCATTTTAAAAAAATTATATTATCATATTATTAACTATTATTTTAATAGTTCTTTTGATAATTTTGATTGTCATGTTATGTTTTTGTGAGATGTTTGCTTTTATTTTGATACGCTCAAACAGGATATTTACTTTCAAGTATAGAATATATTATTGTGAACAATTATGTTATAAACAACACTATAGTACATGGGTAGAAATGCTATTTGTTCAGAAATAACTGCGACACACCTGTTTCAAAACTGCAAAAAACAAGCAGCAGTTTCTGCGCAATAGCTTCCTGCCACAACTGTTGTCCGTCGCGTTTATTTAACGAATGGGCCGAATAAGAACTGTTTTCGAACAAATTTTTTTGACAGTCCTACCCATGCATTGCCTTATTTGGTTGATTTATTTTATGTTTAATTATAAATGGATTATCTGATGCTGACGATGATGCAGCATATTATATTTCAAACATTTCTATAAATGGACAAATTGCGCCGTGCTGAATATATATTTTACTATTTTTAATTTTATTTATAGAAAATCGGGCATTATGAACACTAATTGTCAATTTCGTCATTAATAAAATTGGCATTGACTATTTTATATATGTATGTATGTATGTATGTATGTATGTATGTATATATATATATATATATATATATTAAATTTTTAATATTTGTGTCATTGTGATACATAAATTACAAATAAAAAATGCATTCAATCGAACATAAATATTAAAGCAATTTGAAGGTGTATTGGTCAATCAATAACTTGATTTTGATCTAAAGAGGGTTCAAATCCCATTTGAAGGTGTATTGGTTAATAAAATCCCATATGGA
>NW_018229262.1:0-1854 GCF_001263595.1 Phalaenopsis equestris
ATAAGGGCATAAGATTGATACTCGCTCCTAAATAACATAAAGCTTTTCCATAAAACTTTTCACCAATTGCACAAGGTATAGTAAAACTACCAAGATCTTTTTATTTTTCAGGAAGCTTTTTTTTTAATAATAACACTACACTCTTCACTAAGTGCAACGGTCTCATGATATGTAAACTTCATTTTCTTATTTAGTACACCCTTCATAAATTTTACATTACTTGGAATTTGGTCCAAAGCATCAACAAAAGGAATATTTATCGTTAATTTCTTAAGGATCTCCAAAAATTTTGTAAATTGTATATCTGTATTTTTTTGCTTTAGTATTTTTTTGCTTCAGTTTTTGAGGAAACAGTGGTAATGGTTTTTCTAAAGGAACCTGTGTTTGTTCTTTTTCATGTTGATCATTTTCCCTTTCTTCCTTCTCTCATCAACTTCAGTTTCTTTCTGAAACCTTGTTTCAACTTCATTTCCACTTCGTAATTAAATATCTTTAATTTGCTCTTTATTTTGATCTTTTGGATTACGTTACTAAGTGCAGTAGAAATATGTCATAATTTATTTTTAATATTTCTAATAGCAGCCCCTTGATTTTGTATTTGATTTCCCATATTCAACATCACTTTTTCCATTGTGAACTTCTTTTCCTTAGCTTGTGGGTTAGGATTGGAGTTAAATCCTGGAGGGTCATAAGGCCGAAAACGAAAATTATGATTTCCTTGGTTGTTCATATTTCAGGATGGATTCACCTGATTGTTATAATTATTCCAACTAAAACTAGGGTAATTTTTTCATCAAGGGTTAAAATAATTATAATAGAGATTGTTATTTCAATTTTTTATAGCGTCTAAAGTTTCATAAGATGGTTGAGTACCAATAATCTGTCCTAGTGAATTTTCCTCTAATACTGGGGGTGTTTGAGAATAGTTCACTCCTATTTGATCAATCTTTTTAGAAATAGCAGTAATTTGAGATGTCAAAATAGACATTGCATCAGAATCATGAATACTGGCTACTCTATTAGGATTTACCCTTTCAGAGGGCCATTGAAAATTATTAGTAGCCATTTCTTCAATTAAAAAATATGCTTTATCAAAAGTTTTTAACATTAATGATCCGCCGGCAGTAGCATCTATGATAAATCCTAGTGATCCTACTAATCCATTGTAAAAGGTTTGAATTATTAACCAATCTGGCAAAGCATGGTGTGGACATTTTCTAAGAAGATTGTTAAATTTTTGTTAAATCTTTCCCAAGCTTCATATATTGATTCCCCTTCAAACTAACAAAAAAATGTAATATCATTTCTAAGCTTAGCGCTTTTCGAGGGTGGAAAATATTTACCCTAGAATTTTTATGATAGTTCTCCCCAAGTTCTAATAGATCCAGGTGCTAATGAATTTAACCAAGCCTTGGCTTTATCCCTTAAGGAATAAGGAAAAATTCTAAGCATAACATCATCTTTAGACACTACGCACTACGTCATACTTAAATGTAGCACAAATCTCAAGAAAACTAGCAAGATGTAAGTTAGGATCATCAGTAGGTAATCCTCCAAACTGATTATTTTGTACCATTTAGATAATAGCGGGATTAAGCTACAATGAATTAGCAACAACATCAGGATTTTGAAAAGTCAAGTGAAGTTCATCTGTTGTCGGATTCACATAATCTTTTAAAGGTCTTTGTCGATTCTCATTTATTTGAGTATCTAAGTTATTTGTCATTTTGTTTAAATTTTTAAGTTCTCTTTGTTGTTTTTGAATTTTTCTAGTAGTACATTCTAACTCTGAATCATAAGGTACTAAGCCTTCAAATCTAATATTTCACAAAAACAAATAAAGTAAGCAAAGTA
>NW_018229263.1:0-531 GCF_001263595.1 Phalaenopsis equestris
AAAACACACAAATAAGAACTTTATATAAAAACAACTCTAAAATATTCTTAAAATAACTCTTAAAGTTTAAATAAGACTTACTAAAAATTTGTTTTCTAAAAACTTCTTTTGAAAATATTTTTTGCAAATTACTATTATATTTTTCCTTCTCTCTCAGAAAACGACGCCAAAAACTTGATCCCAATTTTCTATATAGATAGATGTAAAATGCGATATATGCGATTAATTTCCTTAATAGATATTCTTAATTTGTAACGATGCCAAAAACTTGGTGAGAATTAAAAGCTAGGTAAATCTTTCACTATGAACCAAATAAGAATGCAGTTATAATTTTAAATATGGGATACTACACAAGTATATGTATCGTTATCAAGTAATATAAAACTTTTTGATTAAGTCCCGAATATCGAACCCACAAGGAGAACTAGATTTAGATAATAAAATTTTACTTAGTAATATATTCTTACATAAACTTTAGATGCTAAATTAGGAATGGAAGTTCGATTCTTTTTATAATTTTTGATAATTTGA
>NW_018229264.1:0-732 GCF_001263595.1 Phalaenopsis equestris
GATCCCTTGTCTTTCCTAGATGACGAGGCACCATCAAAGTACATTTCCCAACACTGCATACTAAAAAATTCCATTTATAGTTTTTGCTCGTCTGGTAACTCATCGTTGAGCGAGGACCCAGCTGGCAGTGGGTGTGCAACGAGAAAGTCTGCTAAAATGTGTCCCTTGATAGCACGGAGGGGCACAAAAGTTATATCAAATTGCAATAAGATCATTGACCATCTCGCTAAACGTCCGGAGAGTGTTGGTCTGGTCATCAAATATTGCAATGGATTAATTTTTTAAATTAGGGCGATCTTATGAGAAAGCATGTAATGTCTAAGCTTTTGAGCGGCAAAAATTACTGTCAGACAATGCTTCTCAATAGGTGGATACTTTATCTCCATTGATATTAGGCAACGACTCAAGTAGTAGAGAGCGTTTTCATTTCCCTCTTCATTGACTTGGGCTAAGAGGGCTCCAAGAGAGTCATCCAAAGCCGTGGTATAAAGTATCAATGGTTTTCCTGGGATGGAGGCTGCCAAAATAGAATGTGTCATTAAATATTGTTTAACGTCCTCAATGGCCTGCTGGCATTTTTCTTCCCAAATAAATTTGGCGTCCTTTTTAATTAATGCCGAGAAAGGTTGACACCTACCAAAGAGACTAGAAATAAAGTGTCTCAGATGTGCCAACTTCCCCTGGAAGGAACGTAGCGGCTTCAAAATTTTAGGGGGAGGCATTTCTAAGATA
>NW_018229265.1:0-495 GCF_001263595.1 Phalaenopsis equestris
GTGTCATGTGGAAATGTTGATTTTGAAGAAGATTTATAAAGCTTCGTGGAGTTTTGTGCAGAATGTGAAATTCTACGAGGATGTGTAGAGAGTTAGTGTAGATAACGATGATTGTGTTGCGCGCACAAAGAGTAGGAAATTTCGAAAATGGAAGTATCCACTCAATTTTATTTTCCTGTTTCTTTTGTCACAATTGATTTTTCAAAAAATGTGTTTTTTTTAAAGTTTTAATTTCAATTAGTTGATTTTTAAAAGAAATTTGTTTTGTTATTTATTTATTACAATTATCTTTTATTTGTGTTTTATTTGTTGTTGAAAATTTGTCATTTCGTTCTTTGTTCATTGGAACTCTGAACCACTGCATGGTTCACGGCTTTCATCCATCGCACAAAAAGGCAATTGAAAAAAAGGCACAACTTGAGAGAAATTTCCATTAATCTGCTTCAATAAAGATGCTACAGACCAAATATAGGCTAATGCCTCAAAAAGAGTACA
>NW_018229265.1:544-763 GCF_001263595.1 Phalaenopsis equestris
TGATTACATCAGATACATGTCATGCTTGTTAAAAGAAAGCAAGTGAGTCCTCTGCGCTTGGTATATCGAGCTCTTGATCAAGCAGACCTTCTGAGTCATGCTCCAGGATAAGAGTCCCCTTTGCATGTATTCAGAGGTACAACCTTCTCATAGCTCGTCAGGAAACAGTTCCTCCAACTCTGGATCTTGCTGGAATCCATATGGTATCTTACTGTTATC
>NW_018229266.1:0-1204 GCF_001263595.1 Phalaenopsis equestris
ACTGGCAAGTGACAAGTATTCCCAAAAATTAATCTGTAAGAGTAAATTCCTATAGGTGTCTTATAGGTTGTCTAATATGGCCATAATGCAGTATCTAATCTAGTAGACCAATCCATTTTACTAGGCTTAACACACTTTTCAAAGATTCTCTTAATTTTACGATTGTATACTTCTGCTAAACCACTCTTCTATGGATGATAAGAAGTTGCAACTTTATGCACTGTATTTTATTTTTCACCAATCTTGCAAGTTGCATTTTTAAAATGAGATCCTCCATTGGTAAAGAGATTGCTTCAATCCATTTTGAAATGTATTCCACTACAATCAATATGTATATATTTCTAAATGAGGGTATAAATAGTCCCATTGTCCCACAAAATCAAATCCCCATGCATCAAAATTTTTAATTTTCAAACTAAATCTTAGATGCATTTCATTTCTTCTTGAATATTACCTACTCTCTGACACCGATCACATGTTTTGATATATATATTGACATCTCTAAATAAAGTAGGCCAATAAAATCTAGATTCTAAGATTTTATGAATAGTTCTATCATTTCCAAAATGTCCTCCAAATTCAGAATCATGACATTTTTTAATAATCTCTTGATATTCTTTATAAGGCACACATCGTCTTATCATTAAATCTTTACATTTTTTATATAAATAAGAATCATCCAAAAAATATAATTTTACATCAGGAATGAATTTTTTTTTCCTGTTGTTTTGTTAATCTATATGGTAAAATACCACTAACAATATAATTTACAATATCAACATACCAAGGTATTTCCCATCCTTTTACAATATAAAGTCGTTCATCAGAAAAAGTTTCATTAATCTCTTTTTCCATATCTAATATTTCTTCTTGTTCTAGCCTCGATAAATGATCATCAATTTGATTATCAATCCCTTTCCTATAAACTACTATGAACTTAAACTCTTACATCAGAAGTACCCATCTAATTAATCTTGGTTCAACATCCTTCTTTTGCACCAAATATTTAATAGCCAAATGGTCAGTATTAACAACACATTTAGCTCCAATAAAATAAGATCTAAACTTATCAAAAGCATACACAAAAGCTAATAACTCTTATTTAGTGGTGGTGTAATTTATTCGGGCAACATTAAGAGTCTTGCTAGCATAGTATATAACTTAAAAACTCTTATCATATTTCTGCCCTAAAACAACTCCAATT
>NW_018229267.1:0-260 GCF_001263595.1 Phalaenopsis equestris
CTCCTTCGAATCCGTGACATCCTCTAGTATTTCCCACTATGTAGAAGTCTATTGAATCATTTGTCCCAATGAATGTTTGCTTAAATGTTTATACCCACTATGTAGAAGTCTATTGAATCTTTATATTTTTAATTAAAATAAAAATAATAAAAAAATTGATCAAACATTAATTTCACTCATGTTTTTAGTGTTTATACTTGTATAATTAGGGTATAGAAAGTCCTGTAAGCATGTTATTTTAATTTTCATTCCTTCTTATA
>NW_018229268.1:0-8569 GCF_001263595.1 Phalaenopsis equestris
ACTTCTATCACTGCTATCGCTTGGAGCTGAAGGAGTATGAGAGATGCTCTTTCAACTGATTCCGCCGCATATAAATTTACACTTTTTTACATTTAAACAGAGTATTAAAATAATCAAAAACTCAATTTTAAAATAATCGAAAATTATTTTAACACTTTACTCAATTTATCACATTCATTACCTCTTCACTAATTGTCTGCAGCTTTTTGAAAGTGTCAAATATTTCAAATGTCATTGATAGTTTTTCATGCATTCTTGTAACCATTGCAATGAACAGTCAACCAATCCGCTCCATTTTGGGTTGGTTAGCTTTAATTTCTATAATGTTATTTGCACAATTATTTCCCTCATATTGAAGTAAAAAAAAAGAAAAGGGGCAATTACATACATAAGATTCGAAATATTGTTATTTATAATTCATCGAATTTTCAAATACACCCTCAAATATCAAAGATTCACAGTAACATCGCAACTCTGATCTTTCACTTTTTTATCAAACTCTACAAATATAACAGTCCTGTAATTCAAAAAATCTCCTGGGTGTTAATTTCATAAATAGCAATATTTCAAATACTGTATGTAATTATTCCTAAAAACACTTATATCCAACTGATGTTTCTTGCACCTTATAAGCAAATCTCGCGTTACAACCAATCACGCGAGGGTTGTAGTTTATGAGAAAATTTTACGTCCGGAGGATGCCCGGACAACGGCCTGGATGCAACGAGGAGTCCGATTCCTCCTCTCCTCAGCTGCATCAGGTCAGTTGTCCGGACATCCAGAGTCCGAAAGTAAAATTTATTGGTAGTTTATACGGCCTTTATCACCGGCATCACTCAAGACAAGAGGAAACTATGCTCTCAGAGAGAAGCATAAATTTCTCAAATTAAATTCAAAGTATAAATGAATCTCTTTTTCAGCCAAAAAACAAAATTTTTAATAGAACCAATTAAAAAAAAAGGCATTTACATATCTAACATCTAAACGTCCATCTTTACATACATACACTGGAATCTTTAATATTAAATAAAAACATACCAATATCATTAACTTCTCAAAAGTAAAATACTCTTTTTCATGCACAAGTTATTGACAACAAGGTGTCGTAAATGTAAATATCAAACTTTTTGGTGTTAGATATGTAAATACATAGGAATTGTGTTCTATGTATGTAAAATTCCTTTAAAAAAGGTGGTTGGGGACTCCGGGGCCCATCAAAAGACTACAGCAAGCTTACCTAAACCAAACTAAACGCATGTATCTTAGAAAATTGACGCCGCAGAGGAAAATAAATCAAAATAAAATCTTATTAGCTGCAACTTATAATCACTTTACTATTCAGAATACAACCGTCCAACATAGAAGCAATTCGATAAAAGAAGATCACCAGAGGGTTCCAGACATAACCATAAGCCTACTTGAAGAGATTGGGATTCAGCCAGTCCCTAAAAAAGACATTATAGAGAATGTAAGTTGTCAATAAGCTCATGAAAATATTGGAAGATTTAAATACATGCCACTTAATTTCTATATATTTACATATCTAAAACCTTAATGTTAATTTTCACATGTATGCAAAACCTTTACCTATGCCTGAAAAAGGCGTATTTAACTTTTAAAAAAGTTAAAATAGAGGTGTTTTTGATGTGATATGAAAGATATGGATGGCACAAATGTAAGAAAAGTAAGTTTAGTTGTTAGATATGCAAATACATAGGAACTACTTGGTGGTATGTATGTAAATGCCGCTAAAATATTTTAGACGAATAAATAATTGAAATGCAAGTGTTTACTTGCTAATGTCATCAAGATGATCATCAAAGTCCACGACTTCATTCCACTTCTCAGTAGATATATAGTCCAATAAAACTATATTGGCTGAAGTTTCTTTGGTGGTCAGCAGAGAGCTTCCTCCAGATCCAGCAGACCGCCAACTTTTCGAGGAATCCCTCGTAAACAACTGCAGGAAAAGAAAGAGATGATAGAAGCTGAATGAGGTGAGATATTTCTGTAAAGTTCATTGGATCAAATCTTAAATTTATGTATTGACATTAAAATTTTATTTATAAAAAACACAGATATCAATAATTATATAAGTTTCTAAACCAGGATTAAACCCAGTTGGATGGTTGGGTTGTATTTAAAGCAACATCCAAACGGTTAAGCTATTAAAATGTCATAATTTAACCTTAGCCAAAATTAAGACCAAATAACCTCTTAAGCTAAACCGAAAATAGGCCCTCTGAACATAAATATAAAAACCGCTACAAATATGATAAGTGGAGGCTAAAGAATGCTCCCATCAATGCAGTTCCAAGTTTCCTCCTTGCTTGGAAGATGAATTTAAAAAGTTTTCAAGCAAAATTTAAAAAGATTTCTCGCAGTCCGAATGAATACCAAGGCCTTCTAACTCTTTCTTTGTAACAAAATCATAGATTGAATATAATTTCTACAAGTCATGGCCAATATAGGAGTTTATGGCCAGAAATCCCTAATTCTGACATTTAGTCCTCGGTTAGTCCACGGTTACTGCAGAAAGTCAAATCCTTGCAGCAAAAAGGACTGCTTCTCCTTGAATCTGTGTGCCACGTTATGTCACCACTGCAGTTGAAGGTAAATCATAGAAGTGGCAATATCTGCCCATTTAGTTACTCTCTGTAACAAAGTATCGTGAGCTCAAAAATGAATGCCGTGCTTTATGGTTTTGATGATCCTAAATGTAATTGGAATAGGTAACCAACAGAAACTTGAGAAATATGGGATATTTCAATAGTGAAATTATAAAAAAATGATAAAATTTAACGAATAAAAACAGACATTTTAATTATCTAAGGCGACGTTCCTAATCCTTGAGCCCAAGTATACCCTAGGCTCAATTACACTCTAAGAGTCCTTGGCAGAGTTAAAATGCTATCAAGCATAAAAAAATAAAATAGACTAATAACAGGCACGGTAATCTAGCAATCATGGGGCTGTTTTCAATCTTAGGGTGTCAAAGGAGTCTTAATTTTAGCTAACAAGGGGGCTGGTTTGACTGAAAAAAGATCTAAATCGATTGAAGGCAACCCAAACTCGGCCCAACCAAATACAAGAAGAAGTTAAACAAAATGGATTACTGAATTTAAGTTGCAGTAAGTTTCATTCTTATTTGTCACATTATCTTTTCATTATATTATTTTTTTTGCTAATGAAATCTTACAAAACATCATGGCATTAATTTAATTTTATAAAAAGGCAACTAGAAAAATTTAAAATGACTTTGTAGCCCTAAAGCTTGGAGCACACTTCTCACCTTTCTAAAATGAGTTTTAAAGATATGAACTTTGCTAAATTTAATTTCAATCAAACAAACCACCTGAAATTTTGTTTCGGAAATGAGATGCAATCAATTTCAAACATTTACAGTTAATCAAACTAATCATATATCAACCTAAAAAATCACCCAATTAAATTGACAGTTTAATCAGAAGGACATAAATACCCTTCAATTACAGAGTTAAGATTCGGTTGTTAGGTTAAACCGAACTCAGCTCAAACGCTAAACATGCTGGCAAGGTTAAGAAAATCAGCCCAAACATCAAACCAGAAGAAGAAAATAGGTTAAAATGCAAAGGTTGAACCAATGGTTGAACCGGTTAATATAATAAACAGTAAAATCATTTAAATATGACTTAAAATAGTATAATAGTTATATAATATGTATATTAAATTTATTCAAAATAAAAAAAAAATTATAATATAAATAATTTTATGAAATATTTTATCAATTATTGCAACCCAAGTCCCACATTCCAGCACAATTTCGGTAGCCTAGCCAGGTCCAATTTTCATAGCCGATCCCAATTCTTCATTCTCATAATCATTCACTTAACTAGTTCAGCCCCACATTATAGGGGAAAGTTAATATTGTAAACTTTAAATTGAAACAAAAAAAAGAGTTTGTAGTTCATTTTGCCTGTAAACATATTGCTCTTAATTTGTATGTTGAGGGGTTTATATGATGCGTGCGAAGTGAATTTTAAAATTTTTAAAAATAATATATTATATTTTAATAAACATATTTGCAACCAATAAGATCATTGATTAATGTTAATTAAAAGCTCAAAAAATAAATAAAATGTTCTTATACAAAACTTAAATGAACAGGTTGGTTCTTTCAAACTGGTTTGTCAGTAAAACCATCGCTTCATGACGGTTTTGGATGGTTCAATTTAGGAGACGATTTTTGTAGGAACCGAACCAAAGCCTATAACCGGTTCACAATTGAATTGGTTGAATCAGCTGATCCTGTTCAATTTTCAAAATCATGCATTTAGATCTAAACTTAATGAAAATATGACACCTAATAGGATGTAATGGAGAAAAAAGATTAATGTAGCCAACGCCACATAGTGGGATTAAGGCTTTGTTGTTGTTTTTGTATGCAGTTAGGTCTAAACTTCAATTTTTTGGGTCAGTTCGAGTCAATTATCACTGAGGTAGAATTTTGGTACTCACTCCAATGTGTGTTAATAAGGCTATTTTTGCATTTTAAAATTGTCCTTGTCCTTAAGCATTGTCAAAATGATAAAAAAAAAATGCATGTATTGAAAAAGCACCACCGAAAAAAACCAAACAATGAAAATCTCCTTACAACATTCTTAAGATAATGCAATAACATTCAAATACTAGATAAATTTCCAACACGAGTGAACAAAATTATTGAATCAATAATAGTTGGCTTTAAAACACCCTTTGAAGACTTTGTATGCCCAATAGTCTAGGTGATGTGGGGTGGCTTATTTCCTGAACCGGCTCAATCCAAGAGTATTGAGGGTCAGCTAGTCTTCTAGTCTTAAGAGTTTCGTCTCTTTTCAAGAAAAGGCCCACTCCTAGTTATCTAGAAAAGTATATTTGCTTTTTTGGGTGTTTAGGGTTCAGTTTTTTCAGTGATTTGCTTTGGGGCAGCCATCAGCGTCTTTTTTTCCCTTTCTAGGGTTGTATCCTAGAGCTCCAAGTGGTGCTCTGAGAGATGTGTATCCCCTTCTACCCTTCCTCTACTCTCTCCAGCATCAATTTGCATCAATTCCCTTCACCCTCACCACTCTCCTCTTGCTACCACCTTGCCAAACCCCTTCCTTCTTGTAATTTCAGACCTTAAATTCAGAAATAATTTTTGTTTTTCCTTTAGCGTTTAATAAATTCCCGGTATCACTAGGTTGATTCTTGACTTTTAGCAAACAGTTAAATAAGCATTTAAAAAAAATTACCAGTTCGCTACCAATTCAGTGGGCAGTGAAAAAGCCAAAAAATGCATCCAATTTAGAAGATAGGGAGAATGGGCAAACTGACAAGAAGCATTACAATTGTCCTTGTTTTATTAAGAGTAGTTGATGTGTCCACTATCCTTTTTCATATTCTTCTTCAAAGTTTTCGCTCCAAAATATTGCTTTTTTGGAATATCAAATTACAATTTACATGTGATTCAACATTATCATCATTAGTAATCATATGCCAACTATTTGTAGTCTAGCTTATAAATTGTTATTTTAATTCATTCCTACAGAATATTGCATGAGATGGTAAACGTATTCTATACAAATCATTTCAAACAACTTTGGCCTCTATTACCTTTGGTAATTGCACAAATTGCCCCTGTTTCTTAATTATAATATATAAATTGAACAATTTACCCATCAAATGGGTGTATTCTATTCTTTGTTGAACATGTCCAAAACAGTCAGAACAATTTTCATTGTTTAATTACTTTAAATTAAATGGATGCCCTTCAAATTATCAATATAAAATAATTAGTCATGTTTTTCATGTATTTATTTTATATCTCATTTTTGCAACACTAAACATAACTATTAATAAATTTTTTTCCGCCCAACACTTTGATTTATATGACATCATCGGCCGAATTGAAGTTTTATAAATTTTAGTTCAGTTTATATGATATCATCAAACCTAAACTTAAGACTCCTCTCAATTCTAATCAATCAACCTCGACTTTAGAAGTTATAACCATATTTCTATTCTCAATCTTTTGTACAATTAGATCCAAAAAGTTTAGATCAATCCTACCAATAAATCATTTTATCTTTTAAAAATATTAATTGATAATTATTAATATCATAGAATAAAAATAGTAACTTATATATTTAATTTTATTATAATAATTCTAAGTTCTTATTTTTCAAATGCTTTCTCAGTATTCAAACATTTCACTTATTTCAGCCAAATCTCATTGATTAAAGCAAAATCATCAATAAAAAGCACACAACAAGGAATTTGACTTTGAATATCCTGTGTAAACGTCTCCATAAAGAATAGAAAAAAGACACGCTCAATATTGCTCTTAGATGAAGTTCTATTGTAATTTAAAACTATTTGTCACTCCACAACTAGTTATAATATCATCCATTACTCCATTATACATATCTTTCATAACTTCAAAATACCTTAAACATGCATTTTTCTTTCTTAATCTTCATCATATCAATTATCGTAGTACTAAATCATACATCTCAAAATAAAAAAAATTCACATTAGCATCTTACCTCTGCTCTATATACATTTCATCATTTATTTTAAAGCAAAAAATTTGCTTCTATAGTTGATAATTCTACCATGAAACTAAAACATTTCTCCATAATTTATGTAATTTTTTCAAACTTTATGTTACCTTATTCACTTCCATAGCTCTATTTTATGCCTCAAAACTTTTCCCAATCTTTCAGCATCCTTTTCAGCCTTCAAAAATTCCATTCAAAAGATTTGTTAAGCAACCAACTGCAGAATCCCCAAAAGTTCTCCACATTTCAATATATAACTCATCAAAACTTTCAAATTTACTCTAATGCATCTTTTGTAGAGTAAATTCAACATCAATTTTCTTTTGCATAAAAATATAATAAATTTAATTGCTTTGTTCCAAAATAACTTCAAGAAAAAATATAGTTTCCCTTCACTAATTTTTCAAATGGCAAACCACAATGCAAAACCTTAATGATAGCCAATTAATTAAAAAAATTATGTCTGATAACAAGAGTAAAGAAATAGATGAACAATGAAATAGTTTATGCAAGTCTGTTTAACGAGAAAATCTTAATATGTACATGGAACTTGCATCTTTCTCAAGAAAAACACATTGTAACCTGTTTTTAATGTTTGTGATGCGATGTAACAGATGAAATATTAACAAATCTTTTAGAAATCAAGCACTAAAAATATGCCAAAAAGGATGGAACAAAATTCAATTTGAGCGTTTTACCTAAGAAAAGCCCAATATGACAAGTGTGACCAGCCTCAACAACCTCAACTATAGTGCATACTGTTTATAAATAATAGCAATAACCTCTATTAAGAGAAAACCCTAGTGTATTTGCTAATAGAGGAAAAAAGCATTTACCTGCAACACAGGATCGCGTCCCTTCCCTTTAGGCAATCCTTCCAGCTTTTTACTGTCTAACTGTAGCAATTAAACACATAAACCCATCACATAACCAAAAAATCAAATCCTTGGACAAATTCGTCTAGTGTATACTGATTGGAATCAAAACATCGACAATAAATGGGCGCTCACCAAAAGCAAGGCCGCCTGCGGGAAGTATCGAAAGATGTGGTCGCTAATCTTCTTGGCGGCACCACTAAGCTCGGTATCATCCTGCCTCTCGTTGGCGTGGTAGTACCCAACAACACCCAATCCATCAGACGCAAAGTGCTCCTCGACCTAGTTGACATTGAAGACAATGAGAAGATGGATCGAGATAGCCATACAGAAACCCTAGAGGAGAAATTAGCCTTCAGTAGGAGATAGAGTGCCTGGATCAGGGCAAGCTCAAGGTAAGGAAGGATGCCGATCTGTGAGTGGAATAGAGGGACAGAATCAGAGATCTGCACGGTGGGAGATCCGCCGCCTCCGCCACCTTCTACAAGCCGGCCGACGAGTAGACCGTTGACTGAAGAGGAGGCGTGCTTCAGAGCGTGAAGGACAAGCTTTATGTATGCGCACTGCGAAATCTGGTATCTGCAGTCCGCCATCTCGTTCGTTCACACTCCCGTGCGACGGCCCTCCCTCGAAAACTAAACGAAGAAGGAACGATTTTGATTTCCTGTTCGATTTTCCAATTCCAACACCCCCTTTTCTTAGATTTACAAATGTACTGCCAAGTTTCCCAAAGTATTTATATCTAACTGGGCTGTCAAAAAGGCTCGTTGTTTGCGAACAGTTCGTGTTCGGTTCGTCAATGAGTTCGTGTTCGATTCGTTCGATAAGTAAACGAGACAAACACGAACAATTTTTTTTCGTTCGGTTAGTTAAACGAACCAAACACGAACAGTGATGCGTTCATTAGTGTTCGAATCGTTATTGTTTGAAATATAAAATAATATAAAATAATTATATATAAAAAATTTATTATATTTTAAAACATTAAATTTTATAAATCATAATATATAATAAAATAATAATAATAATAATATATTAATATACTATAGTAGTAATGTACTAATATAGATATTATATATTTATATAATATAAGTTATATAATTAATATATAATATTATTTTTATATATTAATATTAG
>NW_018229268.1:9158-22638 GCF_001263595.1 Phalaenopsis equestris
ATATATATTAAAAAAATCAATGTAAATTAGATATATTGTATTTATTTTAAAAGAATTATTTAATTGATTATGTAACTAATCTACATTGTTATTTTTTTCTTTCAAATTAGTTGCCTGAAAGTGCAATTAATTATAGAGCATAGGCATACCAACAATGGGAACGGTGGTTATGTAAGAGGTTGAAGGTAGAATCAATGGGGGGACGCATGTATTAGTTGTAGGTGAATAAAAATAGACTAAGGGCTCTTTTGGGGCAGCTTATAAGTGCAGACGACATTTTCAAAATGTCGTCTCACCATTTGGAAAACACATTTCGACATTTTATCCGAAAACATGGTTGGGTTTTTACACTAAACGCATGACGCTGGTCGAACCCCACGGGCCTAGTTTCAGGATAAGCACAAGCTACCCCAAACACATTCTAAGATAATAAATCAGGTTATATAATAAATTAAATGCATATATTTTTCTTTCAGACAATAATCTAGACCTTAATATTTTGTTTCACTCTTTACTCTTAATGTTTCCAAATAAGTGGCACTAAAATACGACATGTTATGTGGATATTTCATGATAAATTGTGGATTTGTTAAATTAAGAGGGATATTTTCAAAATGTCGTCTCATCATTTGGAAAACACATTTTGATATTTTATTTGAAAACATGGTTGGATTTTTACACTAAACGCATGACGTTGGTCGAACCCCGCGGGCCTAGTTTCAGGATAAGCACAAGCTGCCCCAAACACATTCTAAGATAATAAATCAGACTATTTAATAAATTAAATGCATATATTTTTCTTTCAGACAGTAATCTAGACCTAAATATTTTGTTTCTCTTTACTTTTAATGTTTCCAAATAAGTAGCACTAAAATATGACATGTTATGTGGATATTATCATGATAAATTGTGGATTTGTTAAATTAAGAGGGAGATGGAATTTAACTCATTTTTTTTACATTATTTTTTCTCACTTATGATCATTATTTTCATTGTTTCAACTTTTTACTCATAATTTAGTCCATGACCAACTTTGTTGAAGTGAAGAAGAGCACCGACATGCATTATATGCCAAGAATAAGCTTCATCATTGATGTTGAGTTTCACTGTGAACTTTTATTATTGAAAGTGACATCTGGATAAGGGATAAGAAATTAGAGAAATGTAAGTTTAAGATGGTATCAATAAATGGCAATAGAAGTCTAATTTGGAATCAATCTACTCTATGAGTTCATGACTTCAATCATGTGTAAGTCAAATGCTTTGATTCTTATAGATGTTCATTTTCTAATTTAGAATTACTATTATCAAATATTTATAGAAGAATTATGTTCTTGAAGTTAATTACAATTTTAGTGGTGCCCCAAAAAACTCTCCATTGAAAATTATTATTGTTGTGTTATTTGCAATAATAATTAATTATTTTCAATGAATAAATTAAATAGTTAAAATGCAGATAAGTCATAATTTATGAACGTTTGACTTGTAAGTCATAGTTTATATTTGTCGAACGCTTGCCTAATTGGGCTAATCCTCGATAATAATAAAAAATTTAAGGGATCTCACAAATCAGGGGACACAATCTTTGGCTAATGGTCAAGACAAATAATCCATAACCGCATGATGGGAGAAACCTAGTAGATTCATTATACTTTAATGATTTTAATTCTTCTAGGCTCAAGAAAAGACCCATAGATTGGGATATATATATGACCACACCAATAATTATGAAGCTCAATATTTTTGTTTTACATCACGCTGGATCAGAAATAGTACTAACCCACTTAGTTATATGTGTAGGTGAGCAGTCACTAAAACTCAAATGAAGAAGAGCTAGATACACACTAGATCTTGATAGATTGAGAAGATACATATGAATTTGATATGTATTTATTTGTCCAAGCTATTTATTTGGAATGAATCCTCGAGCACTTGTAGGCTCACAAGATCATGATATGATGTGTTCATCAACAAGATTATAAACTAACATGCTAACTTACATATGTCTAGTATTTTCAAAAAAAAGTCCAATTATTACTCATATAAAACAAAATAAGCTTCATATGTTTTCATTTTTAAATCTATATATGTTCCATTGGGGAATCATGTGCACTATGAAGAATTTAGTCTTTATCGTAGGTAATCATGTAATGTCAATCACAAAGCATCCAATTAAGATTAATAAAAGTACTACAAAATATTAAAAGACTTATAGAAAGAGAGTGGGGCCATTATTACTTATTGACATTACATGATTAACACATGTTTAATCAACTCTTCATGAAAAACAAGAGAGCAGGACTATTATGAATGATATAACTATTTCTTGTGAGCATCAAAGGATTCATATAATGATAGATTTGCTTGATTTTGAATTAGTGGCCACTCATGATGTGCAAATATATGAAAGTGTGACAAATACTTTTTATTATTCAATCAAACCACATGCCTCAAATATGTGCTATGTGTTAAGTATATATGTTCAAGTTTGACATCCATATTTTTAGTGATGGGGTTCATCAAAATATATTCATATAATTTATTATGGAAGGCGAACATTCTATAATGAAACAATTTCATATTAATGTCATCATACATGAAAAATATATTGCAATGAGCCATATTTGTGATGAGGAAAATTGTCAATAAAAACTATTTTATACCAATATTTGTGTGTATAATAACTTTTTGATGGATATTCATCATTGAAAAATTTATTTCTTTCCAATCTGACATAGCGACGAGCATTTCTTCACATTATTCTAGGAATTTTTTTTGATGGGATTTACACACGTACGTCAAGGGGTATGCAGAGATGCGTACATAATAGGGTACACGGGGTTTATACCGGGATTACAAGGGGGTTATACCCCGTTGTACCTCCCGTGTAACTCCAGTGTAACCTCTCGTGTAACCCCGCTGTAACCTTGTAATCTCAATGGATAAAAAAAAAAACGCGGGTTACAACTGAGTTACACGAAAGTTACAAGGAAGTTATAACACGCTTGTAACCCCAATGTCACTCCCATATAACGCTCGTGTACCCTATTATGTACGCATCTCTGCGTACCCCTTGACATACGTAAATTTTTTCCCTTCTTATGAGCACCTAACAACTAAACTTTATTTTCACATTTCTACCACTTAAATCTTCCATAGCAAATAAAAATTTTATATTTTTTCATACATAGGCTAAAATGTAAAAATTAAAATTTAGGTGTTAGATTTGTGAATACAAAGCAATCAAGTGGTGTGTACGTAAACTTCCTTTTCTTTGATAATTGCCAATAGTTGAGAACATTTGCCACATTATTGGCAAACATCCAACAAGTAGGGCTGTTAAAAAAGCTCGTTGTTCGCGAACAGTTTGTGTTCGGTTCGTCAATGAGTTCGTGTTCGATTCGTTCGATAAGTAAACGAGACAAACGCGAACAAATTTTTTTCGTTCGGTTAGTTAAACGAACCAAACACGAACAGTGATGCGTTCGTTCGTGTTCGAATCGTTATTGTTTGAAATATAAAATAATATAAAATAATTATATATAAAAAATTTATTATATTTTAAAACATTAAATTTTATAAATTATAATATATAATAAAATAATAATAATAATATATTAATATACTATAGTAGTAATATACTAATATAGATATTGTATATTTATATAATATAAGTTATATAATTAATATATAATATTATTTTTATATATTAATATTAGAGATGTCAAATTGGCTCGTCGTTCGCGAACAGCTCGTGTTCGGTTCGTGTTCGGCTCGTTCGTTAAGAAACGAACACGAGCTTATTTCAAACAAACTAAATTTTAAACGAACCGAACACGAACACAAGCTTTGTTCGTTCGTGTTCGGTTCGTTTACACCCCTACCAACAAGTATCCAACAGAGTCGAGGCTCTTGAACACTTTTCCTGCCTATTCACCTTTCACTTTATTCGTGTTATTTATAGCGTCGCTTTCAGGAACGCCGTAACATGTACATAATGATTTAAAACATTCATGTTATAATCTTTTCGATAAAAAAATTATACTGATTGTCGACCGCCTAACATAATCCTCTAATTTGCTTGTCCATTCGATCAAACTAATTATTTACACCCCCATTTACAATTTTTGAATGTTGGGGGTCTCTTCCGAAAAAAAATTTATTTCATGTGCAATATACATAGTTGAGAAGATGCACTTTAAATTGTAAAGAATGATATTTGGAACATATATGTAAATATGTAAATATGTGTAATATACATATGTTTGGGCGTTTTTGCGTTGATTATTGACTATCTAACTCAACTCTCCACTTTTCACATCCAGGACTTAAAAATCCGATAATTATAGTGTTGTTGCATACATACATTTGAGCGTCCACATCAAATACATTATACAAATGTCACACTTAGAAAGACTTATGATGCAAATGAAAATTATATAATTTCATTAGGACAAACAGTATGTACAAACATATTCATAACCGTTTTTCATGTCACATGACTTTATTAGATTCACATTCTACACCTTCGAATTGTACATATGTATTTATACGCATCACATACATACTTCTAGAATACGTGTAGATCTATTTACCTACATGCACCTAAAATGATCCTCAACACCTTAAAACGGTTTGTTTTCGTTTTTTGTTTGACTTATTTAAAAGTTCAAAAAAAATAATAATAATAAGTTAAATATGTTCAAGATATTCACTAACCTTTACCTCTCAATATCAAAAAAAATAATACGTCCAGACAACAGTTGCAATACAAAAAACACTGGTGGATCGCAGTCATTCTCCGAACGCAGCTTGAGTCCGAACTGCGAAAGTAATATGTTTTCCGAATATCTAGAGTTGAATTATTACATATCAGGCAATTTGAAGGTATGATTATATTATTAAATTTTAATAAATAAATATTCTAATCAAATTGGTCAAAATTGGCCTGAAATTATTTTTTTTGACGAGTTTAATAATAATAATAATAATAATAATAATAAAATAATTTAATTTTAAATAAACGTTATTTTAATATAATTTTAATAACTTTAATATAATAAAAATAAACAATGAACAAATCAAATATCCCTAATGAAAGGCTCAAATCCAAAAAATCTCCGAAAGAATGAAAAGGAACAATTAGAAGATGTCCCAACAGAGAAACCGAGAGGAGGACGAAGAAGAAGAAGGAGATCGCCTTTGATTCGTCAATGGGAGACCAATGTCTCGAAGATATTGAGGCCGTCGAACTCCGGCGCGAACCACGGGCTCGAACCACCCTTCCTGCCCTGCATCTTAGCCGGAGGCACCCTTTCTTCGCCTTCTTCCTTCTTCACCTCCTTCTTCTTTCCGTCGAGGATCCTCCGCTTGGCCGGCGGCCCCATCCACAATGTTGCCGAAGGGCCGAAGCTCAGTATCGACATCGCGAGAAGCTTATCCATGGCGGCGTAGAGCGGTTGAAGAATTAGAGAATTGGAGTGTCAATGGAATTGGATTGGGAAGAAGGAAGGGATTTATAGGCGGTGGGTGCAATTTGGGAGAAGGAGGGTTTGATGGTTCTTAGTATGAATCGGTATTTGGGAAGAGGAGGTCGGGAGGCGTGTGCGGTGGATATTGTTCTGTGAAGAAGATCTGGCCGTTGAATTATGAAACGTGCGGCGGTAGATTAAAGTGAGGATTACTTGTCGGTCAAGCAGGCGTTTCCTTACATTTATCAGTAGAAGTAATGCTTTGAACTTTTCAAAATTATGATAAAGATTATTTTTTTAAAGCTTTTATTTTGAATTGCTTGGATTAAATTTGTAGTAAAAAAAATGGGCATATCATTCAACTTTTTATTAAAATGGTTTATTATATCATTTAAATATTTTAATAAATTTTGTATTTTGCTTGTTATAGAATCATTAAAAATCTAAGGAAAATAAAAATATTAATTGAAATTATTATTATTATTTCTTATTTGATTTGGATAATATGATGATAAATCTAAATAGATATATATTAGTTTAGATATTACTAAAATTAATTATGTATTTTTAAATTATGTCAGCATTGATATTGGGAAGATCTGACAGTCTAGAGATAAGAGAGTGACGGAAAAGTGTCAGCTAATAAAGCACTACGAGACTCATTTATATTGTAGTCGTCTGAGCCAAAGTAAGTAAGGCCAAAATCGACCCAGTCATTAAAGATGATCAAATCATTCAAATCTGAGTACGATCAACAACGAGAAAAAGAAAAATCCAATTACTCAATCGAAAAGATCTAGCCCTTCGATGTCTTTAATCATGTCGGAGGCAACGATAAGCTTTTTTTATTTATTATCAAAGGTCGACATCTAGATTAACATAACAAGCTGAGCGAACCCTAACCAAGCCGAAGCCAATTGAGCTCAACCGACCAACAACGCCAACTAAGCCCAATCAATTAAACTGACCCTGTCGAGTCGAAGTCATACAAGCTCAATCAAATTAGCTAGAGAGCAGCCGAGCGATATGCCTATACTTGTAAAATAACAAAAATACAACAAGCTGGCGGACCCTAACCAAGCCGAAGCCAATTGAGCTCAACAGACCGACAACGCCAACTAAGCCCAATCAATTAAACTGACCTTGTCGAGTCGAAGTCATACAAGCTCAATCAAATTAGCTAGAGAGCAGAGCGATATGCCTATACTTGTAAAATAACAAAAATATAACATCAACTTATTACACCATCTTCTTATAAATAAGGAGATCATTTTATATACAAATGGGAGCAAATACACCTGATTTAAGCTAGAATGATAAGAAGATGTTAATATGATTGTTACATTTTACTCTCTCTCTCTCTTTATCTCCTTCTCATTTCATATCCCCTATTTCTATTTCTTAGGGTGTGATTTATGGATAAATCATGACTCTACAGACTCTCATATAATTCTCAATTAAATTTAAAGCATCAATTTATAAACAGATATTAATCTTCACATTCAACTAAATCTACTATTCATTGTTGTTTACTCACTCACACACACACACTCTCTCTCTCTCTCTTTATCTCCTTCTCATTTCATATCCCCTATTGCTATTTCTTAGGGTGTGATTTATGGATAAATCATGACTCTACAGACTCTCATATAATTCTCAATTAAATTTAAAGCATCAATTTATAAACAGATATTAATCTTCACATTCAACTAAAGCTGAAAGAGAAGTTTAAGATATTTGTTGGTGCGGTTATGGCGCATAATTTTTGTTTGCATTTCGCCAAAAATTATTTGGTTTAGACTATAAAATGAAAAAATAGTTTGCCTAAAGATATGAGTGATAAATTTTAGTTAAGAGCTATTTTAAGTAAATTGATTGACTTCTTGACGAGTATAAATTCAATAATTTGGACACGGATTTCATGTATAAAAATAAGTTTACAAAACAAAGAAAGAAGATAACACAACTTATCTTGTACTCCTTCCCAAGCAAATCCCTGAAAGTTTTCTTTAAGCACTTTCTATTTTTCCAATCACACTTAATTCTCTCTTAGAAATGTAATGAAGAAGAACTCTCTCGTCTTCCCTCTCCTCTTACAACTCTAGAAGAAAATCCTCTCTTCTGCAAAGTTTTTCTCTCAGTCTCACGCCACACTCATGCCCTAGACTCCTCTCCGTTTTAATTAGGGGCTGCCTCCTTTCAAAAAGAAATCAAAATTCCCTCTCAAATTCTCTCCAAAATTCACACATTTTGAATTCCAAAAGACATGTCCATTCATTCAAGAGACATATCTCTTCACTAAAGAGCCTTACAAAGTGTCTAGATGCATTGAATTACTCCATTGGGCTCAAGAGCAACCCTACAGCAGCTTAATCATTTTGCTCCGTTTCAGCTCAGTTTCGCCCCGTTTTAGTTGTGTTTCACTCCTAACAGATATACCTAAGAAATAAGAATGAAAATAACATTTCCTTAAAGTGTAATTTTATTCAGAAACATGTGAGAAATGTAAAGTAGATTAAGCATATAAAGACATATCGAAATGTGTAAGTCAGAATTCTCTTTCTAGCTCGTTTTTACTCCAAATTGCACCATTTTTACTTCATTTTCTCTAAAAGTCCATTTCTTATATCTGAACAAAAAAATATGTAAAATATCTTCCTTTAAAGAGTAATATCATTAAAAATGTATATTAAAGACTTATAAAACATGCACTAAAAACATGAGCATAATTGAGCATAAAATATATATAAAAAAGTAGGTAATTTTTAGGCGTGTCAGTTACTCAACTATCGAGGTTCGCTCATTATCCAAGAGATTCCCTCATTCAGATGACACTTGATGGATGTTTTAGAGCCTTAATGATGTTAGAATTGATCGATCTTCGACTCGTTGAATTCTTCTTATCTAGACGCTCGATTCGTTTATAAGCTCACCAGATTCGACACTAGTTTGATTTACCAAATATGGCTTGAAAGATTCCAAAAGTAGTTAAAAGACTTGATTGGGGCTTGATTTGCCTCAGATTGGATTAAACTTTGGTACCAATATGTTCGTCTTGTCGAGTCGGTCAGTTTGCCCACGAATTTGATGAAATCAAAGCTCTTGATAAATTTTAATCAAAGTTTGAACGTTTCTTGCTCAAATAATCACCCAAGATCTATGTCATGCCTCGAGATTCATGTCAGACAATGAGAATTTGCTAATGGCGTATTATTTTGGTATCCCTTAGATCTCGCATAAAAACTTAAAAAGGAGAGATAAAAAAATAATTAATGACAATAATGCATGATATTCATCATTAACATTCATTCTTCCAAGTATTTTATCTCTTGTCTCATCTACCTAACACAATTAAATAATTGAGTGATCCTTTTTATCAATTTTTATCTTATACTCTCAATCATTATCTTAGGTATCATGATAAGCTTCATGTGTTGATGGTGATTACTTTGTAAGCAAAGATGCGAGAGAGAGAGAGAGAGAGAGAGAGAGAGAGAGAGAGAGAGAGAGAGAGATAAATTAGAGAGATAAATTCTAATAATTGTCGAATGATGAGGCTAGAAAAAAAGCCAATTATATGGATTTAAATCCCAATTAATCATAATTATATGTTTTATAAACTACTCTTCGATGCCACATGATATGAAAATAGTATGCCTATTAACTAAATACCAAAGTGCATGCAGGCGGAGTGGTTATAGGTGGTTAGGATGCATACACACTTCACACTAGAGCGACTCATTAGTCAGTTTGGATGGATCAATTTTTAATTTTGTCAAATTGATGACAGTCTAAATTAAAAATTTATATAAAATTGAACCAACCGAACCAAATTTTACTTTGATTTAAATGGTTCGTTTATGAACAAATCAAATTGTATTTTTTATAATGAGTTTGGTTATGAATAAACATATGAATAATATATCTTACATGTATAATATTGATTTAATTTCACCAATCACCTATTTATTTCAATCAATTACTATGATGAAACTTGGGGCTTTTCAGTTTATTCAACATGAAATTAAACTAGAATAAGACATTTTATTAAATTCCATTTATTCCGTTTGGTCGGCTAAATGAAAATTAAATTTGAACAAAAAATCGAACATTGAACATTAATTTTTTTAATACCAAAGGTCATAATATAATTATTGAAATAAAACTAACTCAACCAACTTTGTTGGCTATGTTTTAATTTTTCGATTTGAGCAAATAATACACACTCCTAATTCACGATAAAGAGCCGGGTCATGTGCCATAACAAGATCGAGGTTGTTGGTCGTAAGATGATAGTGAGTGGACATGAGAACATAATGTGGTCAATGATTTTTGTACCTCTGTTTAGAATTTAGAGTATTTTGAATTCACTTAATTTGAGTAAATTCAAAATACATAAAAAGTGAATCAAGATAGTAATTCAAATTATTTAATAAAATCTATTTATTTATTTATTTCTTTTAACCAAACATCTAAACCTTTTCTAGACTTTGGATTCACTCTTTACTATTTAAACAATCGACACTTACATCCTACATGCTTTTGCGGATATTTTGTGATAAAATATGGATATTTGTGGATATTTTGATGACATTAATGATATGTAAGTAATCATTTAGATATTGTCCTAACATCAAGCACATAACTCATAATCTTTAATCTTTCGACTACAATACTAGAGCCCTTGAGGGATTTCTCTAGAATGTCATCGAAGAGTCCTAAAGAATACGCTCAAGAACACTAGCTATCAAAGGCCATGCACTCATATAGCCTAGGAAACCTCTAGTCCTAGCAATCATCTGTTCTCACTAAGGATCACATTATGCTCAATGATATCTTTTTACTTCTTTCTCACCTACATGACGAATGCTTGATATGTGTTTTAGTGACATGATGCAAACTCCTCTTGTCATGGCATTATTTTTGTTGGTGTTGCTATTTTAATTTAATAGATTTGAGATGGGACATGTCCTGCCATCTCTAAAGAAGTTTAACAGGGATCCAAATCCATATCATTAATTTGTTTTAAGCCCATAATTTAACTCATGATTAACTAAGAGATTGGAGGTCTACTTTTCTTCATAGCGAAGCATTGAAGCCATGCAACATCAGGCCGCTTTGCCAGCCAAATAGGTGGTTAGGATGCATACACACTTCACACTAGAGCGACTCATTAGTCAGTTTGGATGGATCAATTTTTAATTTTGTCAAATTGATGACAGTCTAAATTAAAAATTTATATAAAATTGAACCAACCGAACCAAATTTTACTTTGATTTAAATGGTTCGTTTATGAACAAATCAAATTGTATTTTTTATAATGAGTTTGGTTATGAATAAACATATGAATAATATATCTTACATGTATAATATTGATTTAATTTCACCAATCACCTATTTATTTCAATCAATTACTATGATGAAACTTGGGGCTTTTCAGTTTATTCAACATGAAATTAAACTAGAATAAGACATTTTATTAAATTCCATTTATTCCGTTTGGTCGGCTAAATGAAAATTAAATTTGAACAAAAAATCGAACATTGAACATTAATTTTTTTAATACCAAAGGTCATAATATAATTATTGAAATAAAACTAACTCAACCAACTTTGTTGGCTATGTTTTAATTTTTCGATTTGAGCAAATAATACACGCTCCTAATTCACGATAAAGAGCCGGGTCATGTGATAACAAGATTGAGGTTGTTGGTCGTAAGATGATAGTGAGTGGACATGAGAACATAATGTGGTCAATGATTTTTGTACCTCTGTTTAGAATTTAGAGTATTTTGAATTCACTTAATTTGAGTAAATTCAAAATACATAAAAAGTGAATCAAGATAGTAATTCAAATTATTTAATAAAATCTATTTATTTATTTATTTCTTTTAACCAAACATCTAAACCTTTTCTAGACTTTGGATTCACTCTTTACTATTTAAACAATCGACACTTACATCCTACATGCTTTTGCGGATATTTTGTGATAAAATATGGATATTTGTGGATATTTTGATGACATTAATGATATGTAAGTAATCATTTAGATCTTGTCTTAACATCAAGCATATAACTCATAATCTTTAATCTTTCGACTACAATACTAGAGCCCTTGAGGGATTTATCTAGAATGTCATCCAAGAGTCCTAAAGAATACGCTCAAGAACACTAGCTATCAAAGGCCATGCACTCATATAGCCTAGGAAACCTCTAGTCCTAGCAATCATCTGTTCTCACTAAGGATCACATTATGCTCAATGATATCTTTTTACTTCTTTCTCACCTACATGACGAATGCTTGATATGTGTTTTAGTGACATGATGCAAACTCCTCTTGTCATGGCATTATTTTTGTTGGTGTTGCTATTTTAATTTAATAGATTTGAGATGGGACATGTCCTGCCATCTCTAAAGAAGTTTAACAGGGATCCAAATCCATATCATTAATTTGTTTTAAGCCCATAATTTAACTCATGATTAACTAAGAGATTGGAGGTCTACTTTTCTTCATAGCGAAGCATTGAAGCCATGCAACATCAGGCCGCTTTGCCAGCCAAATGACATCAGAAAATATGTCTTGATACTATGCAGATATTATTTTGTGCAGGTCTATTTTAATTATTCTTGAGATAAAAAGCCGCAAATAATTAAATAAAGAACTCATTAAAAAACAAGAAGATAATGATGTTATGATATCATCATCAACACATTTGGCTCGGACATTGTTGACTATGAAATAAAAGATGGGCTCATTAGCCGGCACTTGAATGAAAATGAAAGAAAGTATTTAGGCCTCGCTTTAGCATGAAGTTTCGTTCTGTCAAGTTTATTTTCGTTTGATAAAACAACGTCTCTCAAAATTGTTTCAATGGAACAATAATTTTTTACCGTGTTATATATCACATGCCAATATTCATTCCGCGGACATGATTTTTAAAGGAGGATCGCGTAACAATCCGACGAGCCCTCAGACAATTTGATGCACTGCTAATTTACGTGTCATTTTAATCGGTGTGTATTTTGGTTAAACCCATGAACAAATCATAAGAATTTGAAGCAAATTTTCATACTCACCAATATTTCTTTTAATAAACGTGGTCTTTCCTTAAATAAAAAAAAAAAAAAAATCAGATATAACCTAATGCTTTGAAGAAAAAATAAAAATATAATTATGGTAAAAAAGGGGCATTTATGTACATGCAACTCAATTTTTATGTATTTACATATCTAATATATAATATTTCATATCACATCAAAAATATAATCATTTTATCCTTTTGAATGTGAAATAAGTAAGGTGTCATGTATAAAAATATTAAAATTTAGGTGTTAAATATATAAATACATAGGAATGTAGTGGTATGTATGTAAAATAAGTTTTCCTTTTATATTTATTCTTGTGATTGTGCACTTCTTATGACCATTGCAGGGACATCTTGTTACAAGTCGAGCGGGCAACATGTACAAGAAATTAGGAAGTATTATGTGATATGCATGTAATATTAAAGTTTTTGGTTTTAGAAATGAAATTTAATAGGAATTTGGGTTTATGTATGTAAATCCCCTTTTTTTATATTGACATGACACTTCAGGTATGTTTAGGGCAATTGCAATTGTTTGAAGAAGCTGTTATGCAACAACTGACGGAGAAGCTATGTGTCTGTTTGTTTAATTCAGTTGCACAACAGTTGTATTACAACTGTTTGTTTATGAAAAAAATATAGTTTTGCCCATGTATTTTTGTGTTATTTGTAATATAATCATTTCAGTCTTAATAACTCATACATAATAATAAAAATTATATTTAGAATCCATAAAAACTTAACAAGTTTAAATATTATATTTAGAAGCGATTTCTCACTTTACAATGAGTAACACAATAATTAGAAAAAAAAATAAAAATATAAGAACAATAACTAGTATTATCAAAATATTAGTGATGCGTGCTGGAAAATTCGCGGCGGTAGAGCAATGGATTATCGTCTTAGCGTTGCACGAAAATTCAGC
>NW_018229268.1:22907-23244 GCF_001263595.1 Phalaenopsis equestris
TCGGTGGTGGTCGCCGGCGATCGACGATGACGATGATGATCTTGGACTTGAGCTCCTTCTCAAAGCCTCAAGGTCTCTCTTAAGCCTCCTTCTCCCTCATGTGAGGGGTGAGACTCTATTTATAGTGTTTAGAGTGCAATTAATGCAGGAATATGAATCATTTTGATCGGACGACCCGGAGCCCGGAGAGCTTCCTTTGATCAAATAACGTTTGATGGACATTTGAGTGTCTTAACGATGTCAGAATTGAGCAATCTTGGACTCGTTGGATTCGTTTTTTCGTGACGCTCGATTCGACTATAAACTCACTAGATTCAACATCCATTTGACCTTTCAA
>NW_018229269.1:0-1732 GCF_001263595.1 Phalaenopsis equestris
ATGTCGTTCGGCTTGTATTTGCGATTGTCGTTTTCCTCTGCTAACCACATCAACTGTCCCAGATTTCTTCTCGAATATCTTGGTTATCATGGACTTCTCATCCATCTCGTGAGAATTCATATACTTGACTTCTTCTTGTAGATTGCTAGCTTTGTTAAGTAGCTTTTCGAAGGATTTAATGGTGAGCCCCTTAAGCATGAAAGCTACTGGCCCATGAATGCTCTTGAGTAGAATCTCAATCGCATGATGTTCTTGTAGCTGAGGTTCGCAGTTCATGCTAAGGTTTTTCCACCTCAAAATATAATCTACTAGAGTCTCGTTAGGCTTTTGTTTTTCTACCACGAGATCTCCAATAGAAATATGATGTTGTACTCCAGCAAATCTTTTTACAAATAATAGTTCTAACTCGTCGAATGTCTTGACCAATCCGTTGAGCAACTCAACATACCAATCAAAAGCAACTACTGACAGGCTGCTGACGAACTGTTGACAGAGTAAAGCTTCGTTGTTTCTTGTATTGCCACAACTGGCTCGAAAATGTGCTATGTGTTGTCTGGCATTTCCTGTCCCGTCAAATAGCTTAAAGTTCGGTGACACAAAACCCTTGGGGTAGGGTATGGCATCAAACTTCTCCGGGTAAGTTCTATCCTTTAAAGTCAATGCACCGCCCTTAGCCTGGGTTAAGGCCTCTCGAACTTGTTCAACCATTTGTTTAAATTTACTTTCTGGTATGACGCTTTGGACATAGTAATTCTTCGGTTGTTCATCAGAGGTGAATTCTTTTCTTTCATTTGCAACATGAATGGTTTCTGGTTGGTTCATTTCTGGAAGCGTCATATGCGGTGATTGTGACTGTCTTTGCATTGTAATCACGGTAGTCGTCAATTCTTCAATTTTCTTTTCGAGACGATTTGATCTGTTCGTCCCTTTGTTGGGTGGTCCCTTGCCTCTCATCCGTGGCGTTCTCCACACCAGAAGAAGGAGCGTCATGCACAGACAAATCAGCCTGGGTCTCAACAACATTGACTTTTGTTAATCCTTCATCCATATAATATGACACATCGTAATTTTCATCATTCATATTTTTTTTTGTTCTTCAGGTAATCGCACAATATTGGCTCGGAGTCTCTCCAGCTTATCATCGATTGACCTTCCTTTGATTACTTTTAGGTCAATTGGGGATTTCTGAAGAGTGTCATTTCTTTTGTTGAGCACCGGTGTGGTTGTGTAGAAGTTAATTGAATCAACCAAAACCATATTTACGGAACCTTTTTCAGGTTCTTTCAAATACTCTTTTAGGATCATTACATTTTCACTTTTGAAATTCTTTTCAAGCCAATCCTTAAAGATAAAGCAATTTTCTATGGTGTGGCCAAGTAACTGGTGGTATGGAGAATATTGAGGATTATCTTTCATATTGGCTTCCTCTGGCTTTTTAAGATTTGGTAGACTAAATCCTTGTTCCTTTAGCAATTCATGGAAAATCTTTGACACAGCTTCCTCTTTGAAGAAATACACCACTTTCTGTCGTTCTGCCAAGGATATCCTCTTATTCTCTGCTCGGTATGATCTTCCCTGAGGCGGTTGTTGGCTAGACTGGCCATATTGTTGTGTCTGTTGTTGTAATCGTTGATTCTTTGTTAAATATGACTTTGAAATTTTCTGGTCGCGCCTCCTTTCTTGTGCCTTTATCAGTTGTACAGGCTTTGAATCGGCCCCAATCTCACATCCA
>NW_018229269.1:4905-5577 GCF_001263595.1 Phalaenopsis equestris
TGATTAAGATCAGAGGTTACCCATTCCCCTCCTTGACTTAAGCCTAAATGTTAATTAAGGCTAAATTTCCAAAATTACACATTTGCCCCTAAGGCTCTAATACTTCATAATTTGTCAAATTCAATTCAAATGACTTTGAAATTTTTATCTTACCTCATTCATGGGTCAATTGAGACATCAGAGGTGAAAATATGATTTTTCAAAATTTAATTTAATTTATATAATTATTTTAATGGAAGAATAGGATTTTCAAAGAAAATCCCTAACTTGACCAAGGTAAATTATTATCCCTTCAAATTTTTACTGGAGGTATACCTAGAGCAGGTAAACCTTTGGACATAATTTTCATGATTTTTTAAATTCTCTGTGATTTATTAGAATCATTTTAAATTCTGTGATATTTATAATAAAAATAAAATATTTTAGGTGGTGAAAATTAAGTTTTATATTTTTGAAAACTCTCCCTAAGGTCAAAGAACTTAGAGGAGAAAATTTTATATTTTTTTGATTTTCCTTGAGTTATTGCAATTATTTTAGTGAAAACTCATTTTTAGCCTTTTTAAAATTTTTTAGCTTTGAAAGTAAATATCTTTATTTAGAAAATCAGGAAAAATAATCTGATTGTTCCTAAGTGATTATGAAACAATTTAGAACATTTCCATGAGTTTTATT
>NW_018229269.1:5587-6565 GCF_001263595.1 Phalaenopsis equestris
TTTTATGATTTTTATGATTTTTATGAATTTTTAATTATTTAAATACTTAAAATAGGCCAAAAATTAAGTTTTTATTTTAAATATTGTTTTATTTTTATAAAATATCCCAGATCACAGAGAGTTCAAAAAACTAAGTTTCCTAATTTTTTTAGATATATTTTGATTTTTAAAAAATCATTTAAGTGTTAAGAGTGGTATTTATCTTTAAAAATTAATTTAAGTTATTAAATGAACTCAAAATATTTTGAAACTTTTATGATGAATTCTCTGGATCATAAATCACAATGAAGATAAAAAATCAAGTCATTTAAATGGTTAAATTTTCCAAGTTTAATTATCTTAATGATTTAATGTTTGTAAAATTTAAGGACATTTTAAATGACTTGACCCATGAAATTATTTCCAAAGGTTTTCTAGTCATGGTGGACCTTCCAAAATTTTCTTAAGATTTTATAATCAATATGCTAATTTCCATGATTATTTCAAGGAAATAATGTGAAATAACTTGAAAAATATGGATCTCTATATAGGAACCTCCTCTGACTTTGAAAAAATCAGAGAATATTTCCCCTTATAGAAGCTACAATATGTCAAATTTTCAAGCCAAGGTGATGTCTCAATATGCATGGTGAATCAAACGATTAAAAACAGTGTTTAATTATTAAAAAATAAAATATAAGCCAAATGGACTTGAAAATTATTTCACATTATTTTCCTCTGTTCACTGAATAAGAGGGTATTTTTATTTTATTTTTGTGATTTTTCTACACAAAGTTATGTATTTTCTGAATTTTTGAAGTTAGGGGTATTTAAATAAATAGGAAAAATACCTATTTATCTATTTAAACAATGCGACACCATGTAGATCCTAGCCAGCTCCGAACTCTACGCGGCGCACTCTCATTTGACGTTACCGCCCACCTCAGCGCTGACTCAGCCCGCTGTTTATGTTCCGAAGCGCTGTCCGACTCGATCTTC
>NW_018229270.1:0-851 GCF_001263595.1 Phalaenopsis equestris
ATGGGAAGTTGAAAATTGTCATTTAAGTGCTATGAAACCATTTAGGAGTGGTTTACTTAGAAAAATAGTGCATTTTACTTTAATTTGAAAATTTTAAAAATCATGCACTGGCGCCTAAGTGTCACATCTCACGCTTAAGCGCGAGCCAACCCGAGAGGCAGACGCCTAAGCGCCATTTACCTACGCTTAAGTGCCGGGTCAAAAAATCGGTTTGCGAACAGTTAAAAGTGAAATTTCAGCCCAAAAATCACCATTTTTAATGCCACCATCACCTTCAACCTCTTGAGCACATTTGGAGATACTATGCAAGTATATGACCAAAGGAAATTATGTTGAGCTTTTCATACCTATTTTATACTGTTTTTTATGTTATTGCACTTTAAGGAAAGATATTTTTGATATTTTGTTGTAGAAATGATGAATTAGGGTCATTGGAGCAAAAAGATGCAAAAAGGAGTGAATTTGGAGCGAAAAAGGACCAAAATGTGGAGAATTGAACTAGGTCGCCGACGGCGCCCTCGATCCCGCTGACGGCGAGTTTTTCCGGAGACTACAGGACAAAAATTCTTCAGAAGCCCGCCGAAGGCGCCCTCGAGGCCGCCGATGGGGGGGGCGACGGGGCCTACTCAAGCTTTGGATAAGACCAAATTTTGAAGGGATGCTTATGCAACTCTTAGGAAAGCTCATCCAGAATATTAAAAGAACATTTTGGCCGAAAATTGAGAGAGTCTAGAGGCCTTGGAGGTTAGAGAGGTTCCATTAGTGTATAGAATTTCCAATAGAGTGTAAAAATTTTGAGGAATTCCTCGAGATATCTTAAGAGTGGAGGGAAAGTGAGAGATTTCTTCCTC
>NW_018229271.1:0-352 GCF_001263595.1 Phalaenopsis equestris
GCAAGAGTTTGATTTTACCGTGGTTGATAGAAAAGTAATTAATAATCAAATAGCTGATCATTTGCCTAGAATAGAAATAGAAATATTAATTAATTTTGTAAATGAAATTTTAGAAAATTTCCCTGATGAACATTTATATAGTATTGATGCCATAGTATACTGATATAGTAAACTATATTGTAAGTGATATTCTACCACCTGATATCAAGAATCCATAATTAAAGAAATTTATCTATGATTTGAAAGACAAAAGACTATTTTTTGGATTACCCATATTTAGATAAACAATGTAAAGATCTAATTATTAGAAGATGTGTGTCTTATGAAGAAACTCAACAGATAATTGAAAGAT
>NW_018229271.1:475-1187 GCF_001263595.1 Phalaenopsis equestris
AAGAGACGAAATGCCTCTAAATTACACATTAGAAGTTGAAATTTTTTATGTGTGGGGATTAGACTTTATGGGACCATTTATGCCTTCATGTAGAAATTTATATATATTACTTGCTGTTGATTTTATGTCTAAGTGGATTGAAGCTATTGATATGTCTAGATGTGACGAACAGAGTGTTTCTAAATTTTTAATTAAAAATATTTTTATAAGATATTAAATGCCGATAGTAATCATTATTGATGGAGGATCTCATTTCAAGAATAAGTGAATCAAAAAATTGATGAAGAAGTATGATATAATGCATAGTTTTACTACTACCTATCATCCTCAGACTAGTGGTCTAGCAGAAATATCACATTGTGAAATTAAACGTATTTTAGAAAAAGCTATAAATCCTTATAAATTGAATTGGTCTGCTAGACTAGATGCTGCATTATGGACATACAGAACTGCTTATAAAACTTCTATAGGAATGTCCCCATATACTATAGGAACGTCGCCATATAGATTGATTTTAGGAAAAATATATCATTTACCAGTAGAATTGGAACATAAAGCATTTTGGGCTATTAAAGAATTTAATTTTAATTTAAAAGTTGCTGGTGAGAAAAGATTATTGCAACTCAATTTACTTGAGGAGATTAGAAATGAATCATATGACAATGCAAAAATCTATAAAAAGAAAATGAAAATATGGCATGATCGGAAGATT
>NW_018229272.1:0-761 GCF_001263595.1 Phalaenopsis equestris
GATATGTTTTGATGATTGGAATATAAAAGGGATAATTGGTAGTAACCAATCTCACTTTGATATTATAAAGGAAAAATATGTAATTTTTCAAAATTAATGAAATTTGGAAGAATATTTAAATATGGAGATATTAAGATGAGGGTTTGATTTTGGAAAATCATAACTCACTGATTTTAAGCCCAAACTAATGGTTTTGAGATGATTTATTATTCATTATAATGATTAAGAATATAAATACAAATACTGAAAAATTCTTTTTTTTTGAAATTATAAATCTGCCCATTAAATTTCAAGGGCTTAGTAGTAAACTAGGCTTACTCAAACTAATAAAGTTCAGAAAATAATTTATAATTAATTTAGAACTTTTCAAAACACTACAAGTTCATTCTTTAAAATCAAATTAATTAAATTCCTTAACTAAGTTGAGTTGCCCTCAAGGGTCTTTACCTATATAACTCATAAGTGAGATATCAAGTGATAATTACCCCATCTAAGAGAAAATTAAACCATCATAACTCACTGAGCATAAGGATATTAACTGGATGAACTATATAGTGAACATAACAAGACCAAAATGAACTCAAAATAATTTTAGAGACTATGGAATGTCAAAGGTATTACATGAGACTTCTTCATAATCCTTTGGAAATCATGAAGTATTTGATTAATGAAGCCATCCTCAAAATTTGGAACCACCAAGATATGACATAGAATCTGGTAGACACATATTGACCTCATTTTTGGTTGAGGTCTAGAAAACT